>NC_081772.1:2567500-2867500 GCF_963082965.1 Carassius carassius
CTATAGTTTTTCATGAAGCTTCAAACCCCCTCCATGCAAAAAATCTTCATTTATTTTAATTATTTTTTGTGTTGTTTTTGAATAAATGTTCCATAGAAATGTGCATATTGTAACATATTATCACTAACCAGTTGGGATTTCATGATGAACAAGATGTGTTTTAGTTTCCAAAGGGGGAAAAAAAAGAGAAAGAAAGAAAAAAATCTGGGTGTACAGGGAAAGGAGTTTTGCATATTTAATGTCAGAATGTCCTGTGTGTTCATGCTGGATGAATAAACTGTAGTTTACAAGCATGCTATTGGTTATAATGTAGGCTTTAGACAATGTTGAGAAAGATGAATATTTGTGTTTCGAAGCAGGCTCAAGGTTTCTCAGACCGTTGCTCACCGACCTGCAGAACCTGCTGTTATAATAAACAAAAACTAAAACTATTGAAATGGATTTTTAAAACTGAAATTAAATAGAAATATTAGATGACAACCTTCAACTAAACAAGAACCAGAAAAATTGTTTTGGCATCTAACTGAAATAAGTTTTAGTTAAAATACTAAAATAAAAATAAAACTGAAATAAAAATAAATGTATCTAGAAATATGTGTAGTAGAAACTACTAAAATTCAAAATAATAATATATAAATAATATGAAAATATCACTGTTTTTTAAATAGTGATAAATAAAAATATTAATGTTACATGAAAAATTCTAACTGAAGAATAATTAGAAATGTTACTTAAGTTAATATGCTAAAATTACTGACTAACTAAAATTAAATGAAAAGTATTTAGAAATATTAAAACGATCATAAAAATAACAAAGGAACATTACTAAAAATTAAGCAAATTAATGTAACTAGAAATATAAAAATAAAAACTACAGCTAACAAACTAATGTATCTAACGAAAACTAAAATAAAGCAGTTTTTGAAAATGAATATATAAAAAATATCAAATAAATATTAGATAAAGATTTAACTTAATGAAAATTAGAAATGTTACACCGGCAACTAAATAAAATAAGCATAACTTAAAATAATAAAATTACTAACTGACTAAAACTATAAATAAACTATTGGGAAATATAATTTTTTCAACAAATATATATGCACATTACTACATTAGAACAATACTCAAAATTAAACAAATAAAAATATACAAATAAACAGAAAAACTAAAATAATACTAAATTAACACTGTTTGGACATAAAAATATCTGTATAAAAATATAAATATTAGATAATAAACTTTTGAAATACCTTGGCATCAAAATTAAATAAGTTAAAATACTATCTGAAATAAAAAATAAAACTGAAATGAATTAAAAAAATCTGAAAATAAAAGCTAATTCAAAATTCTTTTTTATTATATTTCACAGTGATATAAGAAAATATACAGTATATATGAATACTCAATATTAAAACATGGTTAAAAAAACAAAACAACAACAAAAAAAAACACGGTTAATCGATCAGTGTCTACATGTGATTAAAAAAGAATCTCAGTGAGATCATCATCATCTCATGTCTTAATGAACACACTGAGGACCTGGAGACACTGTGAGAGGAACATTGTGAACACACTTTATCAGCAGAGCGTCCAGGAAGAGGCAGAGGTCAAAGCTTCTCAGACTGGAGATTAAACTACACCACAGCTTGAATTTTCCATTACGTTTCTCCATCCCAGTTTCCATGGCAACCGCTCTAGATATCCTAGTGGATGTCCACTGGGGATTTTGTATCATTGTAAAACCATTATGGAAAAATATTAGTTTGTAGAAAAAAGAAGAAACATTGTGTCAATCGATGCAAAAAATCTTAATGGTCCTAAAAATAGTCGAGTTAAAACTGTAGTTTTAGATTTTCGGGTGAAGGGCTTTTGTGAGATTTAAAAATGTCTCTAAGCTGCATTTATTTGATTTAAAATACAGTAAAAAATTGAAACATTATCGCAATTTAAAACAACTGTTTTCTATTTGAATATATGTTAAAATATAATTTATTCCTGTGATGTGCAGCTGTATTTTCAGCATCATTCCTCCAGTCTTCAGTGTCACATGATCTTCAGAAATCATTCTGATATACTGATTTACTGCTCAAGAAACATTTCTGATTATTATCAGTGTTGAAATCAGTTGTGCTGCTCAATATTTCTGTGTACACTGTGATACATTGTATGTTTCAGGATTCTTTGATGTACAGAACGTTCAAAAGAACAGCTTTTATTTGAAACATTCTAAATGTCTGCCAGCATGTTATCAAACCAATCAACTTCCAGTTTGACTATTGTGAAAAAAAAAAAAAACTTTTTAAAGAAATTTCTGGAGTGGTATATTTAATTAAATTAATATTCAGTTATTAGTAATATTACAGATGCCATTAATAAGTCAAATCCCACAATATGACAACTGCAAACAAAATAAATTAATTACATATGATTTTATTAATTGTATTCTGTTAATTTAATTAATATTTAATTATACTAAATTATTCTACATTAAATATGTCTTTTTTTAATAAGATAAAAGCCACAATATATACAAGATGAACTAGAAGAAATTCTAATAAAATAAAATTGTATTTTATTAATTAAAATAGTCAAATATTACTTATATTTTAATTTTGTTACAGATGTCTTAAAACAAAGCTCACAATATTTATCTGATGAAGAAAAAAAAATGTAATTAATGTTATTTTAACTTATTTTTTAATTTTAATAATTAAAAAAAAGTAATTAGTTAGACATTTTGTCATGTGCTTTCGTCGTTTTTATTATTATTTTATTTATTGTTTTGCTAGAACTTTTCTTTAGATATTTGTATTTTTTATTTTAAGTTTTCATTTTAAGTTTTAGTAATTTTGTTTTGTGCTTTTGACTTTTTTATTCATTTGATCTTTTTTATAGCTTTCATTTATTTTATTTTCATTTTTTTCCCCAACATTTCTAAAAAGCACTCGACCGGTTTTATTTATATTATGTATTATTTATATATTATCATTGTGTTTATTATTATTTTTAATTTATTTTTATTTTTCATTAAAATTTTAAGTTTTAGTAATTTTGTAATCTGCTTTTATCATTTTTAATAGTTTTAGCTTTTTATATATTTTATATTTCTATATAGCAATAATTTTACTGTTAATATATAATTATATTACAGATGTCTTTAATACAAACCCAAAATATCTAGCCAATTAACTAATTTTTTTGGTTATTATTCAATCATTTAGAAAATTGTAATTTTGAATAAAATTGTAATTGTATTTTATTATGTATTAAATATTCATATAAAAATTGCATATCATTTTATATATTACTGTGTATTATATTTTAGAGGTTTTTAATAAGACAAACCTACAATATCTAGCAGATGAACAGGAAAAAATCTATATTATTTTTAGTTAATTTAACATTTAATTATTAATTATATTATTATATTACATATGTCTTTAATAAGACAAACCCCACAATATTGAGCCGATGAACTACAACAAAAATAATAATAATAATAATAAAATAGCAATCTAAAATACACAAACACCTTTATGAAATTTTCTCATTCATGCACCTTCAAACGTCACATAAAAATAATATAGTCTAAGAATTGTGTAAGTTGGTGGTTTTTGGCACCTCTGTATTTCTCTGTTCTTCCAGCAGGTGGCAGCACAAGCCTGTGCTTCTCTATCCATGATGCACAGACAAGACAGAAGGAGGGAGAGTTTGATTTGTGTGAAAAGCAAATATTTACTTCAGGGAGACAAAACAACAACACACATCCTGAGCAATCCTTCAACTCCTGTGACACACACACACAGATGCTATTTCAATCATTATGTTTGAAATATATTTGAATTATTTGTATTTTTAAAACGAGCACTCCGTCTTTGGAAACCCATGCTGGGAGTTTGGATAATCTAGGACTGTAATTCAACAGAACCAAGCTATTTTTATCAGTATTTACAAGAAAACATGACTCACCTAAGCTTTAAATAAAATGTTCACAAAATATCATACTGTTTTAGTCCATAAGGTGTGATTCTCGGCTGTTTAAACCCTAGTAGAATTTGACTTTTACATTCTGTAGGTGTCATGTGTGTTATTTTCTGCTGTTCAAAAGTTTGGGAGCAGTAAGATTTATAATGTGTTTGAAAGAAGTCTCTGCTGCTCATCAAGACTGCATTCATTTGACCAGAAAAAAAAAAACCTGTTATATTGTGGAATAGTGATACCATTTACAATACTTTTTTTTTGTTTAAATATACTGTATAATTTAAATTTACTGTGTAATTTATTTCTGTGATGCACAGCTGTATTTTCAGCATCATTACTTCAGTCTTCAGTGTCACATGATCTTCATAAATCATTCTAATATGATTTACTATCAAAACAAATTTTTGAATGGCAGTGTATGTTGCATTCTGACTGATCCAGATGATCACAATAATAATAATATTGTTGAGCTACTGATTTCCAGTGCTGTGTGACTGACCTGTGCCCCAGAAGCAGCGACACACAGACACAAACAGACACACACACAGCAGACTTAATATTACTGTCACTGTAGCTGATTCAGCTCAAAACAACGGTAATCATATTTATGCGCGAACAGAACACGCTAATACAAGCAGCAGTGTCTCCAGAAACTGCACTGATTCATTCCTAGCTTTGTTGTTTTCGTGATTCTGATGTCTGTTCTTCTGCTGTGTGTCTGTGTGTGTCATTCTGCTCATGACAGACGCGCGCTGCTAGCGGTCGGGCGTGGCACTGCATTACAAATGTGTGGAAAAGAGTGGAGACGTGTTTCTAACATCTACAAAGATTGTTACGACAATCATAGGCCCTGGCCTACTTACAGAAGAAAAAAAAAATGCCTTATTTATAGTTTTATTTGTTTGTTTGTTTATGTTTATATTTATTATATTGTATCATATACATTAAATTATATTATTTAATTTGATATAATTATAGATGTATATGAAATATTTACATTAAGTAGTTTATGTAATGTCATTTTAATATATTGTATTTTTATCTATCTGACCTTTGTTTATACACACACACACACACACACACACACATATATATATTATATATATTATTTTATAATATATATATATATATATATATATATATTATTTTATTATTTTTTCTTAAACAACATACAGAAAAAAAATACAATATTTTACTCTTGAGTAACTTAATGATACTAAAAAAGTTTTATAAAAATTGAATTAAAAGTGTCACTTATTCCCACTTGTCCTGTAACAGCGAAAATGTAATAAAACAATGAATTATAATTCAGACCCACCGGATCTGACCAATTAAAATCAGCTCCGCGCCGACCGGCCCCGCCCACTCCAGCACTGGTTTGATTGACGGAGCGGCTCCACCTGCTCGTTCTGTGCACAGTCCGTCGATCCCGTATGTGCGTGATTCACCTGCTCAGACGCTCATGAAGATCCGCCGAAGTTTAACACGGTAAGATGGCGAGAGATCAGGCAGTGAAACAGGTCGATTTATCGCTGATTTCCCTTTAATGAACTCTTGTTTCATGTTTGTTCGGTAGGGTCGGTCTGAAAGTGTTTTATTCCCGTCTGGATGAGTCATTGTGTCTGTTCTGGACATTTAATCTGTAGCTATTGCACATGATCACTGCTGGAATGACACACTCTCTCTGAACAGGTACAACTATGTTCTATTACATTATAACTTAAAAGTGCTCGAGTTGCATTCATAAATCTGTCATCTGGAACTTTAAATTGTGAAACATTGTTACAGATCAAACAACTGAAAGAGTGATGATAACAATATTTAGTTAGGTCTTTATTGCCATTCATTGGAAATGTTGATATACGACGAAAGAGCAAGCAGCATTAAAAGAGATGCAACAATTTAACACTTTACATTAAAACATGCATTAAAAATAAGTAAGAGAGTAATAAAAACAAAAATCTTGCATGCAAGTCTATTTAAGTTGTATAGCCTATATTTAAAAGATACATTTTAAATATTCAGGGCTTTTAAAATTAGGTTATAATTTGTAGTTTTAAATAAATAAGATGCGTGTTTGTTTCATGGCTTTATTGCTCATACTTGGATGAAGTAGTAACTCAGGAACTGGTGAAACAGGTGCAGAAGATCTTCATGATGGATGAAAGTGCTGTGAATGTGTCGAATGTGAAAGTGGCGGTCCGGGTGCGACCCATGAACAGGAGAGGTGAGTGTGAACCGCAGCCATGTGACCGTCACATTGTGTGTTTAATGTTTAGAAACTTTGTGTTTGAGTCTGCAGACCTTATTTCTTTTATGATCCTCGTTTAGGAAAGCAAACCTTCCCCTTGTGTGGATCAGTGACTATTGAGAGTGTCAGGATGATGAAAATAAAAAAAATGTGGGGAACAAAATCTAGTTTAACTCTATCTTAAAATGCATAAAGTTTTGAATTTGCATTATTTTTTGAAAATGTTTATACTGTGTTCCACAAACACATACACTATATATATATATATATATATATATATATATATATATATATATATATATATATATATATATATATATATATATATAATACATTTTTAATAAAAAAAAAATCAGAATTATTGCACATAAAATGCTATTTGAGCAATGATGCAAACAACATTTTTGATAATCAATTTTTGATTGCGTTTTATAGAACGAGACTTAAAGACAAAATGTGTTGTGGACATGGAAGGAAACCAGACCATCCTGTACCCGGCCAGTGGAAACCTGGGAAAGGGCGACAGCAGGTAAACTGGGCTGTTTATGTGGGTGTGCTACTGTATTTGACTAACACTCAGTACAGAGATATTTGAATATGTAGAGTCATCTAATAAAATGCAAAAAATACATCTGTATAGTTGTCTTGACAAGCCTCAAACTGTTGGGGTAATAATCTGAAGAATGTTAGCGTTCCTGTGGCTCAGTGGTAGAGCATTGCATTAGCAGTGCAAGGTTGTGGGTTCAATTCCCAGTGAACACATGTTAGATAAAAACAATGTTAAGCTGAATGCACTGTAAGTCGCTTTGGATAAAAGTGTCTGTTAAATGCATAAATGTAAATGTAGTGCTGTTTGCCTTTGCAGTACAATGCTGGGGTGTTTGGAGTAGTTTCAAGTTGATGTTTAATGCTCACTAGGTGAAATCATAATGAGTCTGATCACTTTATAAAGTAGGAACGAAACAGAATCTCTGTATAGCAGATCCTGCATCTGACTGCCTGTTGTTCGACTCTCTCTCTCTCTCTCTCTCTCTCTCTCTCTCTCTCTCTCAAGCCGATATTTTCTTTCTTTCTCAACATTCCTCTTCTTCTTTGACCTTCAGTGTCCATAGAAACCAGTGAAGGTTCATTGAAAGGTCAAAGGTAACCCTGGATACTCCTGCTAAAAGCCCAAGAAACTAAATTACTCGTGTCTCATTGGGTCTTTTCAGGCAGCTTAGAAAACAAAGCTTCAGTCCTCTTGCCAAGCACCACATAACTTTACAAAAGATATCTGATTAAGTTCCTGAGAATACAACTACTGTAGGATGTTAAAAAGAAATCACTCTCAGTTTACAATAAAGACATCTTGAAGTTTGAAAGTTAAATGTGCCTTGTATATTCCATAGGAGCTGCTAAAACTATCTGAGTGGTTGCTGATATTCTTTTTTTAAGGTGATTGTCAGGTCGACATTATGTGGTTGGAAAAGTGTTTGTGGGTGGTTGCTAAGATTTTCCAAGTGTTAAGATGTTCCAGGCAGTTGCTAGAATTTTGCTATGCAGTTGACTGGTTTTTAGGGCATTGTGTGATTAAGGTGTTCTTGGCGATTGCTAGGGTGTTGCTAGTCAATTGCTAATGATCTGGGTGGCTTGAAGGGCATTATGTGGTTGTTACAGCATTTGTTTATTTTTATTTTAGATAGTTGATCAGGTGTTTTGCATGGTTAATGTGACATTATATGGTTGTCAGTGTTCTGGGTGGTTGCTGTGGTGTTTCTAAGCAGTTGCTAATGAAATTATACATGTAAGGTGCCATGTGACAACTTTCATATACATCAGACTGGTCGCACATTAAAAATTGGCATCTTTGATAATGCTGCATCTGCATTGGGAGTTATAAAGCTTTTCCCAGTGTTTGTTTATTTCTAGCATCATAGGAAAATCAATTGAGACATTGATTTACTGTACAATGGCCTGGTGTTTTGATCCATGCATATGTTACGTGCTGTAGTTCTTTACTCCTTTAACACAAAGAGGAGTTTGTTGGTTTTGCAGCAGAGCCTTCATCAGTCAGCAGTGTTTCATATCACTGATGACTGAAATCAGCTCTCCGTTTTGCGTTGGTCGTCTGTCAGCATGCACTAAACTGCACATGCATGTTCGATATATTAAAGACCAGCCGCTTGTCAGCTTGTGCTGGAGCATTTTATTTTTTTATTTTTTTTATTCATTCCTTCTCTTTGTCTTCTCTTCCGTTGCTTCTTCTGGTCTCTTTACAAAGGGTGTGTCTGTGCCTGTTTTCTCCACAAGCCCTTCCTGGAGATCTGGCTGTTTTCCAGGTGACCGTAAGCAGGAACCTGCTCAGTCGTATCCAGCTTTTCTCAGTTTCAGACCGCTGAGCCGTCTCTGCTGTAACTTGCAGCGGTTTGCAGTGTTGGCGTGCAAACAGGTTTTACAGGCTTATGCAAGAAAGTTTACTCAAATTCCATAATAATCCCTCGCAGCAAGTTTGTGTTTTCATTATGAAGCACAAGTAGAGACGGCACACTAATGCAGATTCTGTTTGTCATGTAAATGATATCGGGGTGGGTTTTAATGAAAGTTAAATATGAGAATGAAGGTGGTTCAAAGCAGATAGTTACATTGTGCAATTCTCGCCCACGGTTATTGACTGAAATGAGGCAAACACTTCTGGAATGTTCTTGAAATGCTTCAAGACTGTGTGTCCTCCTCCCATCATGCTCAGCGTGTGCCTTGGAAAATCAGGAAGTTTGTCCTGAAAATTGTTTGTCATAATAACTGTAGCTCACCTAGATTTCACCAAATGTTTCAGCTCATCTAGATTTCAGTTCCACAGCTGTAATACACACTGATGTCATTAGATTGCTGCAGGAAATATCATTGTGTGATTTGAACAAGTCTTTAATTATTAAACGTTGGTGCTTAAATCATGTCTTGATGAAAAGTTATCAGATGAACGATGTTCAGATTTCATGTAGATGGTAAAATGCGTGAAAATATACTGTATATAGTAATTGTATAAATGTGTCTACATGCAAAAATTAAAGGGGCGTTACCATTCAGAAGTTTGGGGTCTGTAAGATTTGATGTTTTTGAAATAAGTCTCTTCACCAAAGCTGCTTTCATTTGATCAAAAATACAGTAAAATCAGTAATACTGATTTAAAAATAAAATAACTGTTTTTTTAATAAATGACATTCATTCCTGATTGAAGCTGTATTTTCAGCATCATTCCTCCAGTCTTCAGTGTCACATGATCTTCAGAAATCAGTATAATATGCTGATCTGCTTCTCAAGAAACATTTGTTGAATATTTTTGTGGAAACCTCGATGCAAAGAGCAGCATTTCTTTGTGAAATGATAAATGATTTTACTGTCACTTTTGATCAGTTTAATGTATCCTTGTTGAATAAAAGTATTTGTTTCATATGTATGATGTAATATTAATGTGTTTTGTTGTTGTTTTTCCTTCTGTCCTTTTGTGAATGCAGGAGCAAACAAAAGGTGAGTTTTCGTTTGTCATTTCTGCTTTAAATTCATGTGAACAAATGTATTGCAATCACTTTATCATGAATAACGTATGGACAGGAACGTGTTTAATTGAACTGGATTTGTATGAAGTTAAAAGTCATGTTGAACATTTAGACGGCTTATTTCAAGCTTGTGGCATGCATCTGTTACACAGTCTTTAGACATTCGCGATGTCTTGTTTCAGGTTTTCGCGTATGATTATTGCTTCTGGTCTATGGATGAGGCAGAGGCGGCCAAATTTGCAGGTCTGTTGATATTCAAAATCATTCATTTTGCTATAATGACTAACCCTTTTGTTGAAACTATCACTAAGCCTCTGTAATGGGTTTATACTGCAGTGATCTGAATCATCAGGGAACATTTATGATGGCAATTGGAACTCTTTGTTCACTGCTTATTTTTCCTTGTGAACTTTTCTGAAGAAAAGACAAACCTGTAAAACTGCTTTACCAAGTCTACTGGTTATATGCGGTTTATCAGCGCTAAAGATTTGCTGAGAAGCTGAGCTCTATTAGCAGTTCCTGTGTTTGATGAAAATGTATTCACTTTCATGACATCTAAGATGTAGATGAGATGGTTTCATTCAGATTTTGAGAAATGTAGCATTGTATCACCTGCTCATCAATGATTGCTCTGCAGTGAATGGGTGCCGTCAGAACGAGAGTGCATCACAATAATCCACAGCACTCCACTCCATCAGTTAACATCTTGTGAAGTGAAAAGTGTAAGAAACAAATCCATCATTAAGATGTTTTTAACTTTTAAACCATTCCTTCTGGCCAAAATATAAGTCAATAATCCATAATAACGCTTCCTCCAGTTAAAAATTCATCCCCTGTTGTCCTCTAACTTCAAAATCCACCCAAGTATTTGTTTAGAGCTGTTTTGGCTTGTAAACGGTGCTTGATCTGTGCAGATTTCACTCCTGATTCAGATGAGATTACATTATTGTGGATTATTGACTCATATGTTGGCCAGAAGGAATGGTTTAAAGTTAAAAACATCTTAATGATGTATTTGTTTCTTACAAACACACAGCTTTTCACTTCACTAGATGTTAACTGATGGACTGGAGTGCTGTGGATTATTGTGATGTTTTTATCAGCTGTTAGGACTCTCATTCTGACGGCACCCATTCACTGCAGAGCATCCATTACTGAGCAGGTGATGCAATGCTAAATTTCTCCAAATCTGATGAAGAAATAAACTCATCTACATCTTGGAAGACCTGATTGTGGTTTAATTTTAATTTTTGCTCGAACTTTTCCTGTTATTTTCAGTTGATTTAGTAATGCTTGCCAGTTATTCTCATTTGCAGTATATATGTTTATATTGTGTAATGTTTGACTCATAGGTCAGGACGTGGTGTTTCAGTGTCTTGGAGAGAGTCTTTTGGACAGCGCTTTCCAAGGATACAATGCCTGTATATTTGCATATGGGCAAACAGGTAAAGTTAAATTTGCAGGAAAACTATCTATGCAAAAAAAATCTATTTTAATCTCCATGAAAGGTTTAAGCAGAACTACTTACTGTTTCATAGTACTTAACTCACTTCTGCTACTGGATATCTGCTTTCCTTATTGTAATGTAAATCACAGATGTTTTCATCAGTATATCAGACTACTTACCTGCATAAAATGTCAGTTGTCAGCTCTGTATCTCCAAATAATATGTCTTAGTAATATTTTGAATGCTAAGTTTTAAGTTTTAAGATTTCAGAACAAAAAGACAGGTGAAGCATGAGCTGAAGGTGGACATTTGTACAATTATTCGAAAATAAATTTTACTTAAAATTTAAATTTACGTTTGTTCAAAACGATTGCTAGGGATAATTTAGTAGTCGCTGGATATAAGTTGGGATCTGTCCCGAGCATCCCTACTAAATTCTCCACCCTTGGGCTGCAGGCTCTGGAAAGTCGTACACGATGATGGGAACGGCGGAGCAGCCGGGTCTGATCCCACGCCTGTGCAGTTCTCTGTTCCAGCGCACCGTACAGGTGCTAAGGGAGGGCGAGAGCTTCACCGTGGAGGTGTCCTACATGGAGATCTACAACGAGAAGGTGCGAGACCTTCTAGATCCCAAAGGGTGAGTCTGTAGAGAGACTAATTCCTGTTGTCCAATGAAAGCCCGTATTCCGGTTCTTTTTCTTCTGTCAGTGTTCTACCAATCCTGAAAACCTTCAAAATACTTAGATTTAAAGGGATACTCCACCCCAAAATTAAAGTTTTGTCATTGATCACTTACCCAGATGTCGTTCCAAACCCGTAAAAGCTTTGTTCGTCTTTGGAACACAATTAAAGATATTTTGGATGAAAACCGGGAGGCTTGTGACTGTCCCATTGACTGCCAAGTAACTTGCACTGTCAAGGTCCAGAAAAGTATGAAAAGCATCATCAGAATACTCCATCTGCCATCAGAGGTTCAGCCGTAACGTTATGTAGCAACGACAATACTTTTTGTAAATGAATAAAACAAAAATAACGACTTTATTCGATACATTTTTTCCCGTCACTCCAGAAAATCTAAGCAGAAGAGACTAATTGTTGAATAAAGTCATCATTTTTGTTTTATTCGCATACAAAAAGTAATGTCGTCATTTCATAACATTACGGCTGAACCTCTGATGGCAGATGGAGAATTCTGATGATGCTTTTCATACTTTTCTGGACCTTGACCGTGTAAGTTACTTGGCTGTCAATGTGACCATCACAAGCCTCCCGGTTTTCATCCAAAATATCTTAAATTGTGTTCTGAAGACGAACAAAGCTTTTACGGGTTTTGAACGACATGGGGGTAAGTGATCAATGATCAAATTTTCATTTTGGGGTGGAGTAACCCTTTAACTTTGTGCACTGCAAATATGGTTGATATTCCTCTCAGGAGCCGGCAGGCATTGAGGGTCCGGGAGCATAACGTGTTGGGGCCATATGTAGATGGTCTGTCCCGCCTCGCTGTGACCAGCTACAAGGTTCTTCCATCACCTTCATGAAGCTCTTTTGTGTCAAATGCTCGCAGTGCTGAAGCCGGATGATTGGGAATATCTTTGGTTTGGTTTGGTTTTTCAGGACATCGAGTCTCTGATGTCGGAGGGGAATAAATCCCGCACTGTGGCGGCGACGAACATGAACGAAGAGAGCAGCCGCTCGCACGCCGTCTTCAACATCATTCTGACGCACACGCTCCGAGACCTGAAGACAGGGGTGAGATGCAGACTGACCTCTTAAGTCTGAATAATCACTTTTAATCAAAGTGTGTCATTTTTACACTAAATGAAATTGAACATATAGCTAGATATTTATGTTTTCTAAAGACCGGGTAAATGTTTGCACCACTCACACTTTCTTCAGAAAAAAAAAAAAAATATATATATATATATATATACATTTTTATTATTATTTATTTTTGCAATTCATTTTGGTTTAACTAGCAATGTAGAAATTACACACTGCAGCTTTAAATAAGGGTTATATATTTGGTTCCAAATATATATCCAGCATCCAGTTTATCTTGATGGACCAATATAACTAAAAGTGAAATAAAAGTGGACAAGCTATAAATAAAAATGACCAAACTATCGAAAATGTACAAATAAAAACCTAATTAAAAATAAAAACTATACTGTAGTAGTATCTCAGTGAATAAAATTATGCTGCTTTAAAGTTGACATGAAATGTAAATGCATGTTACTAGTCTTATTGTAAACAATTCATCCATGCATTTTTGTTTTGTAAAAATTGTAATAAAAATACAAAATTGACTTCGGTAATCTTGATCACGTGCTCTTCCTGTGATTGTTCACATGATGTCTATGACAGATGTAAGTCTGTGCTGCTGTGAAGCCAGTTACATGTCTCCATTCCATTATGCAGTGCTCATTTTCACAATCCAATTTACAAATGATGATTAAAAAGTCCTTTCTTACCATTGTTTTTCTTGTTATTTGGAAACAGATGACAATAGTGAAGTAAATTTCGTTTCATGCTGACTTGCTAGAAAAGGCAGGTCAGTGGACTGTATTGTTGTCCTGGATTGAAGTGTATTGTTTGTGTGGTTTCAGACGAGTGGAGAGAAGGTGAGTAAACTCAGTCTGGTGGATCTGGCCGGAAGTGAGAGAGCTGATAAAACTGGAGCTGGAGGAGAAAGACTCAAAGAAGGAAGCAACATTAACAGGTCACACACACACACACACACACACACAGATGCACACGTTTGTTTGTTGTTTGCTGTTCCTAAATTACTTAATTTGTTTAATCGGCTGATATTTGGTCACTTTGACACTGTCATAGGCAGATAGTGTCAGATTTTTTTTTGTGTGTGTTTGAATTGTAAAGTAAGCGTTTATTTATTTATTTAATTGCATGGCTCGCTCATTTATTTATTTAAAATTTTAAACATTTGTTTTTACAAATAATTGTAAATAATAATATTTATTTGTGAATAAACTTTTTTTATTTAATTATTTTAATTATTGGAATAATAAACTGCTTTCTCAATAATTGTTTGTTTTTTTCTTATCCGTTTGTCTATAATTTCTTTCTAATAAATGTATTTTTATCAGTCATTCAATCATTTAATTGAATCAATGTTCTTATGTTATTGATTTATGTCTATGGTTTCACACAGACATGTTTAGGTGTAGTGTTGTGGATGTTTTTGTGCTCAGGTCCCTCACCACTCTTGGACTGGTGATCTCTGCTTTGGCGGAGCAGGGTGCAGGAAAAAACAAGAGTAAATTTGTTCCTTACAGAGACTCAGTGCTCACATGGTTACTGAAGGTGAAGATCAACTTCATTTGACTACTACAGACCTTTAAGAATTTTATAAATGCAGCCCAAAATATTAATTTCTCACTCCAACTAAGGTTATCCAGTGCCTGAGTACTGTTACTTTATCTGCATAAAGAAGTTTTTTTAAATGCATGAAAACCTTCCATATTGTCTGTGTTGCTGTCAGGATTCCAAAAACACCATAAAAGTCTTCTAAAACATTTTCATATAAAATTCCAAAAATCTGTGGGAAGGATGCCATTTCCTCAAAACTCTCTGATGTGATTTCCTCTTTTTTTTTTCTTTTTCTTTGTCACATCAGGACAGTTTAGGAGGAAACAGCCGCACAGCTATGGTTGCAGCGGTGAGTCCAGCGGCCGACAACTACGACGAGACTCTGTCCACGCTTCGGTACGCAGACCGGGCCAAAAGCATCGTTAATCACGCCGTGGTTAATGAAGATCCTAATGCCAGAATCATCAGAGAGCTGAGAGAGGAGGTGGAGAAACTCCGCAGCCAGCTCACCGAGGCTGAGGTACTGCACAAGAACACCTGACCGCTGTGTGTGTGTGACCTCTAGCAACAGTGTTCATCAGTGTGTGTGTGTGTGTGTGTGTGTGTGTGTGTGTGTGTGTGTGTGTGTGAAGTCAATGAAAGCTCCGGAGCTCAAAGAGAGACTGGAGGAGTCAGAGAAGCTGATCCAGGAGATGACCGTGAGCTGGGAGGAGAAACTCAGGAAGACTGAGGAGATCGCGCAGGTATAAAACACACACATGCTTTTATATGTGTGTGTGCCAGAATTTAAAAAAATATATAAATTGTTGCCTTTTTTTTGTGAATTCATATCTTTAATTAATTTTAATTCAAATTAAGTAAAAATTTTATTCATTAATGACATGATTATTTGCTCCATTCTCATTAATTTATTTATATATTTTTATTTAATACTTTTTAAAATTACTTTTTAATCCCTTCATATTTACATTTTCATATAAGATTAATTTGATTAATTGCCTGATATTTTGGCCATTTTTACACTGTGTTTTAGGTAGATTATGAAAAAATATATATTTTAATTTAAGTATTAATTTATTTTAAATATTTATTTAAATGATTTAATGGCTTTTTGACCATTTTTATTAACTTTTAATAGATTCTTTCTAATTATTTTTTGTCTCAAAATATTATATATGTATATATGAGTATATATGAGTACAACAAGGTTGATCCACAGAGGTATATATATATATATATATATATATATATTAGTAGCATATATAAGCAATAGTAGCATAACTATTTCTCTCACATTTTGTACCCTAAAAATACGTTTTCCATCAAAAAATATTTTTACATTTTCAGGCCCATTTTGTACTTTTTTTTACTTATTTGTTATTTTTTTGTATAGTTGTTTAATTGTACAAGAAAAAAAAATGTTGCAGGATTTACTTTTTCCTCAGAAATTGCTTGTAAATAAAAAAAAAAAGACTAAGTAACGCATTAAAATAAATATGAAAATTTTAAGAAAGACTAAATTATTTTTTGAAACTGTAAATGAAACAAAAAAATAGTGGAGAGCGTTTTACAAGAAAATACAATTTCAGTGTGTATTTGTTGATCTGTTTTTTGTAATTGTCAGCATATCACCACATGCAGGTTTTGTCAGGATCTTCTGCATAATAAGAGATTTTATTTGGTTGACATTCGTCTGAACTGAAGTGTGTTTGGCTCTTCAGGAGCGACAGAAGCAGCTGGAGAGTTTGGGAATTTCTCTGCAGTCGTCTGGGATCAGAGTCATTGATGATAAATGCTTCCTGGTCAACCTGAACGCAGACCCCGCCCTCAACGAGCTGCTCCTCTATTACTTAAAGGTACAGACACAGAATAATGAAGATCAGTGTTACGGACTCCGCTGGAATATGTTTTATGAAACGATTCATCTGCTTGCATGTAGAAATGGTTGATTGACTGTCAGCTGTAATATTTGTTTATTTGAAAGAGGCATGTTTTGGTGATGTTTGGTGTGGATGATGTGTTGTATTTTGATTGACGTGTGTGTTTATGTGCAGGAACACACTCGTGTGGGTTCTGCAGACTCTCAGGACATTCAGTTGTGTGGTCTTGCAATTCAACCGGAGCATTGTGTTATAGACATCAAACTAGAGACGGGAGTCACGCTCACCCCGAAGAGAAACGCTCGGTAATCTCTCTCTCTCTCACACACACACACGCACGCACACTCACACAAACACACACACACGTTTGTTTTTGTGAAAAGTGGGGACATCCCATAGGCGTAATGGTTTTTATACTGTACAAACTGTATATTCTATGGCCCTACACCAACCCTACACCTAACCCTAACCCTCACAGGAAACTTTGTGCATTTTTACTTTCTCAAAAAAACTCGTTCTGTATGATTTATAAGCGTTTTGAAAAATGGGGACATGGGTTATGTCCTCATAAGTCACCCTCTCCTTGTAATACCTGTGTCATACCCATGTCATTATACAGAGTTGTGTCCTGATATGTCACAAAAACAAGAGCACACACACACACACACAGAGAGAGACTGAGGCAAGTGGAGTAATACATGCAAAACTGTGAAATCTACACAAAACAATCTAAAATGATTTCTAAGAGTATTACTAAAACATTTATTTATTTAGTTGATTTCTGAAATTATTTAATTAAGCTGAACTTGAAATAACTATTAAAATATCTAAAACGACATAAAAATTTATAAAAACTGATATAGATATTTTAAAAATATATATATATTTTTAATATGTTCTTAAATTATATCTGTAATTTATTTATAAACTAATAAAAATGACAAAAGCGCACAACAAAATTACACAAATTAGATTTACTAAATGAAATGATAAAAATAAAAACTAAATGTTAAATTCAAAACAATTCTAAATATTAATTAAAACCATAATAGTGTCTCAATTATACTGAAGTAACACTTAATGTAAATTATGCTGAAATTTAAATATTTATTTATTTGCACTATTTAATCAATATATATTTGCACTAAATGTATTTTGCACTAGTAACAAAAGTTATTTGCACTGTGTTGCACTAATAATGCACCATTTGCATTATATACTCCGTTTATGTAATGTACTCAATTTGTTCACTATTTGCACAACAATGCATTATTTATGTGCACTAATTAATGTTATCTGCGCTAATGGTGCACCTTTTTTATGCAAAACCATTAGTGCACATTAATTATCAGTAAATAACAATCTAAAAAAATGTGATTTAATTGTATTTATTTATTCTAAATATTTATGTTTATATATTCATTATAAGTCAAATTAATATAAAAGTAGTATATTAGTCCCCAACTAAGCAAGCCAGAGGCGACAGCGGCAAGGAACCGAAACTCCATCGGTGACAGAATGGAGAAAAAACCCTTGGGAGAAACCAGGCTCAGTTGGGGGGCCAGTTCTCCTCTGACCAGACGAAACCAACAGTTCAATTCCAGGCTGCAGCAAAGTCAGATTGTGCAGAAGAATAATCTGTTTCCTGTGGTCTTGTCCTGGTGCTCCTCTGAGACAAGGTCTTTACAGGGGATCTGTATCTGGGGCTCTAGTTGTCCTGGTCTCCGCTGTCTTTCAGGGATGTAGAGGTCCTTTCTAGGTGCTGATCCACCATCTGGTCTGGATACGTACTGGATCCGGGTGACTGCAGTGACCCTCTGATCTGGATACAGACTGGATCTGGTGGCTACGGTGACCTCGGAACAAGAGAGAAACAGACAAATATTAGCGTAGATGCCATTCTTCTAATGATGTAGCAAGTACATAGGGTGTTATGGGAAGTGTTTCCGGTTCCGGTTTACCTAATTAATGCAGCCTAAAAATCCTTTAACGGATTTGGATAATGAAAGCATATTAGTGTGTTATGTGTAAGCCAGGTTAAAGAGATGGGTCTTTAATCTAGATTTAAACTGCAAGAGTGTGTCTGCCTCCCGAACAATGTTAGGTAGGTTATTCCAGAGTTTAGGCGCCAAATAGGAAAAGGATCTGACGCCCGCAGTTGATTTTGATATTCTAGGTATTATCAAATTGCCTGAGTTTTGAGAACGTAGCGGACGTAGAGGATTATAATGTAAAAGGAGCTCATTCAAATACTGAGGTGCTAAACCATTCAGGGCTTTATAAGTAATAAGCAAGATTTTACTTATATTTTACTTATGTGTGTATGTGTCGGTCTCTGTATGCAGCACATTTGTGAACGGCGCTGTGGTCTCGTCCCCCGTCCAGTTGCATCATGGGGATCGAATCCTCTGGGGAAACAACCACTTCTTCAGGTCAGTGCTGGGTTTAAATATTTCTCATTGGTTCGATGATTGATCACTGTGCTTGATTAAAATCTTAAAGACACCATCTAGTATGTGCTCTTCTCTAACGACCCCGGAAAAAGTGTGTGTGTGTGTGTGAGAGTGTGTAGTGACTGTACGGTTCTCTCTGTGTTTCTCAGGCTCAGCGTGTCGAATGCGTATCGTGTTGGTGTTGAGGATGAGGAGGGGTGTACGACGAAGGCTCTGGATGTGGATGTAGACCGTCTCAGTCACGCCTCCAGTGACAACAGCTTCAGTTTTGAGTCGGCCCAGACAGAAGTCATGATGAAAGCACTGGGAAACGACGGTAAGAGGCACAACAGACAGCCTGTTACTATCTGAACCTGTTTTAAAGGTGATTCTAGGCTGCTTTACGTTTTACAAACGACTAAAAAACACTTTAAGATCCAAGAGAATGTGAACGGTGCTACGTTTAAATTTTGTGGCAGTTGTACCGATATTCTTCTGTAATGTTATAGTTGCATTACATTTTTAATCACCATGCCTATTTTTGAGAGCATGTCTAAACAAAGATAACTATTAATATTTGTCATGTAGAATGAAAAATGCATTCTAAATGGATATAACAAAATGAGGATTTTTTTTCTTTTATTCTAGATTTTTTTTTTTTATCTAGAAAGACTTTTTAGAGAACATGTGTAAACAATAATAGCCCTCAATATATATTTTTAATTGAATTAAATCAAATGTACCTTAAAATGTGTATCAAAGAGTTTTTGGCTTTTTTTTTTTTTTTTTTCAATTTTATTAAATTTTTGTAAACAAAAAATCTGCTAGCATTTCTCATGTATCATGATTTTTTTTATTTTTTATTATTAAAAGGAACAACATCACACAAAATGTGAATTCAGGCTTTGAACAGATTTAGAATTAACAGATTTGAGAAATTCTTTATGGCATTTTTATTTTCTTCTTTATTCTAGTTTTTTCTTTTTTCTTTTATTTTAGAAATACTTTTTAGAGAGTCCATGTAAACATGATCTTTACTTAATGTCCTAATGAATTTTGCCATAAAAGAAAAATCTATAATTTTGACCCATACAGTGTTTGTTTTTTGTTTAAGACGGTCTTCCTCTGCATTTTGACCCACTTAATTTTTTAGTATCCAACTCTTTCATGCAAACCGTGTACATGGCTCAAGAGATATTATGTCACTGCACAAGAAGCGAAAGATAAAAAAAAGCTAAATAGATAAATTCATAAATATAAAAACCAAAACAACAAAAGCAATGTATAAAGAACAACAGCACTGGATGGGATCTTAATTCACAAAGGAAGACTAAGAATTATCCTAAGCTTAAAGCATAGTTTAGTTTTGAATAAGTGAGATGGGTGTGTGTGTGTGTGTGTGTGTCTCAGAGCCGCTGCAGTCGATGCTTTACTCTCTGGAGCGCAGGCATGAGGAGGAGAAGCGCTCGGCTCTGGAGCGACAGCGGCTGATATACGAGCAGGAGCTGCAGCAGCTGCGCAGACGTCTGTCCACAGAGCTGCAGACGCAGCAGCAGCAGCAGCTCAACACCAGCCTGGGGTCGTCTCCGAGCCCACTGCGCCAGTCCACTGACGAGAGGTGAGAGCCAGCCACACGCGCTATCTCATGTATGTGTGTTTGTGTGTGTACTCCATATCATGTTTCTGTGTTTCTATGTTCAGGGAAGCTTTGATGAATCAAAGTCTGCGCAAGCTGAAAGAGCAGATCGTGAAGGCCAATCTGCTGGTTCAGGAGGCTGGATTCATCGCTGAAGAGCTCAACAAGAAAACCGAATATAAAGTCACACTGCAGATCCCGGCTGCCAACCTCAACGCCAACCGCAAGGTCAGGAGAGATTGAATCATTATTGACTCTTGACCTATTCGTCCGGTTGTAACTGTTCAAACCGAATGGTTCATTTAAATGATTCAGTCAACAAGCAAGGCTTCGTAAATCATTCTTAGGAAACTGTGAACTAGATGACATATTTGTCACCGTCTGTAGAAAAAAAAAGAGCAATGATATATATATAAGTGCTATAACAAGTCTCAGTTAGCTTAACACAGAACACAAGGAAAGGGCTTTTAAATATAATAAGTAATAAAAAGAAAACCGATAGAATAGAAAAAGAATAGAGCAAGCTAGTGTTAGAGGTCTGTTTATATATATATATATATATATATATATAATTGTATAATAAAGAAAATAGATAGAATACAAAAAGATTAGAAAGTTAGTTATATATATATTTTTTTTTTCTTCAGCATGGTTGCATTAAAGTGATCAAAAGTGACATTAAAAACATTTATAATGTTACAAAAATGTGTGTAAAATAAATGCTGTTCATCTGAATTTTAGATTGTTTAAAGAATCCTGATCTCATGGTTTCCACAAAAATATGAAGCAGCACAACTAATATTCAGAAATGTTTCTTGAGCAGTAAATCAGTATATCAGAATGATTTCTGAAGATCATGTGACACTGAAGACTGGAGGAATGATGCTGAAAATACAGCTGCGCTTCACAGAAATAAATTACATTTTTAAATATATTCAAATAGAAAACAGTTATTATAAATTGTTATAATATTTCACAATATTACAGTTTTTACTGTATTTTTTATTAAATGAATGCACCCTTGTTGAGCAGAAGAAAACAACTTAAAAAAAATAAACAAATCGTACCAACCCCAAACATTAAACAATAGTCAATTTTTTTAAATTATCGTTCATTCTAAAATGTATTACATCAGCCAGAAATTGTTCTTTGTAAGTTTAGTCTGTAAACATGAGCAGTCAGAGGAGGTGATTTAAACATTAGAGTAGATCGAGAAAACAAACGTGAGTTTGGGTGAAGATGCTGATGCTGAAGAGACTGATGTTTCTGGAGCGCAGCGGGACACGGTTCTGAGCGAGCCGGCCGTGGAGGTCCGGAGGAAGGGCAAAGGGAAGCAGATCTGGTCCATAGAGAAGATGGAGAACCGGCTGGTGGACATGAGAGAGCTCTACCAGGAGTGGAAAGACTACGACGAGGACGATCCTGTATGTCAAATCACATTCATCACAATAACCATACTCTGTTTTTACACTAGCAGCAATAACTGCAGTGACAGTGCCATTATTGGAGCTATTAATGTAGCATTTATTATTGTTGTTGTTGTTATTATTATCTAATTAAAATTTTATTTGTTTTTATATTTGAATAATGTAATTATTTTTAACATTAGATTGTTCAATACAATCTAAATACAATCTAAATTTGAAATTGTAAGTTTTAGTTTTAATTAGAAATGTATCTCTCAAGTAATTCGAGGCCATAAAAACTAAAATTATAAATTGTATTACAAAATAATTATATTTAGGAAAAAATATAGAAGTCTCTTAATTAATATTAGGCTTTAAGTATACATTTTCTTATAAAACAAATTAAATTTAAGTACAAATATATAATTATATTTAACAAATATTTAAGTCTCTCAATTAATATGAGGCTAAATATACTTTGTATTATAAAATAATTACTAAACCATTACTAAACTCAACCATCCAGTGTAATTCATAATGGTTAAATATATTATTATAATTATAATATAATAATTATATATTATAATATAATAATAATTATATAAATAATTTTTTCTATCCAATTTGGTTAATATTATGTTATGTTTTAATGTAGGTAAGGTAATGTTAGGTATCTAAACATTAAATATCTAAATAATAGTTTAGAAATTATTTTAATTTGTGTGTGTGTGTTTGTGTGTGTTTGTTTGTGTGTGTGTGTTTGTTTTTGTGTGTGTGTGTGTGTGTGTATATATATATATATATATATATATATGTTTGTATATTCTGGCTTGAGCGAGTGTTTTGTCTGAAAAGCTAGAGATAAATAAAGAAAACTATTAAACTAAAAAAAAAAAAAAATTCTAAAAAATATTTTAGAAAATAAGCATTTAAATATAGATTATAAAGTAATTTTAATTTGAAAACAAATATTGTTTCATATTTAAACATAAATATATACATTTATAAGATATTGTATTTTACCTGCATGTCATGTGACATCAGAGAACTGTAAAAAGTGTAAATTTGTAGTTAAATATTTAAATCTTAGCTTAAATTCTCAGGGGGTTCACTTCAAGTAAATATTTTAGGCCAAAAATTTGGCTGACAAAAAAAGTTTGGGAGTCCCTTAAAGGGAACATAATGTACAATTAGTTTTTCCATGACCTTCATAAATGAAGTATGCGTAAAGGTGTTCATCTCATCCTCGTTGTCTGTTCTCAGGCCATGCGTTCGTACTTCAAGCGTGCCGATCCGTTCTTCGACGAGCAGGAGAACCACAGTCTGATCGGTGTGGCAAACGTCTTCCTGTCCTGTCTGCTGTATGACGTCAAGCTGCAGTACACGGTGCCCATCATCAACCAGAAGGGAGAGGTGTGCACACACAGATTGATTAGAATGAAAGGGTTTATTAACGAGTGACTGATTGCCATTGGTTCCGTGTGTCTTCAGGTGGCGGGTCGTCTTCACGTAGAAGTGGAGCGTCTGAGTGGAGACCTGGAAGAGCGTGAGACAGGAGGCTCTGAGAGCAGTCCAGACGGAGAGATGCAAGATCGCAAACTCACCTGCATGGTCAGATAAAACAGGACGTCTCCGAACAAACATGCAATAATTATGAACCGTAGTTGAGTGTTTTTTTATTTCCAGATCAAGGTGTTGCAGGCGACTGGATTGCCTCAGCACCTCTCAAACTTCGTTTTCTGTCAGTATCATTTCTGGGAGCAGCAGGAGCCGGTGTTTATCGCTCCAGAAGTGGGTCTGACGGCCCCCAGCAGCAGAGAGCCGCAGACTCTGGTGCTGTTTGACAAATGCAAGGTGAAAGCATTGCATTGGCACTCTCTCTTCTTGTTTTTACAGACCCTGTCTGTCATCACACGTCTCTTTTTTACATCTGTAGACTCTAGAAGTGACCGTGACTGAAGACTTTCTGGAGTTTCTGATGGACGGTGCATTGGCTGTTGAGGTTTATGGTCACAAACAGGCAAATCCACGCAGGAATCTGGCTCTCTGGGACCTGGGGGTGATTCAGGCAAAGACTCGCTCTCTCAGAGAGAGGTACACATGCATTTATTAGACCAGATGATTTGGGATGCATAATTAATAGTTATACTTGTATATAATATAATAAAGGAAGGTTTGTGACTCTTTGTCTTCGAACATGGTGTTTTGCATATGTAACTGGATTGACTGTTGATGCAAAACTATTAAAGATTTTTACAGCACTGATCTACTGCATAGGTATCAGCATATAAAATGTACACAATCGAAATATGAATTCATAGATACCAAACATGGTATAGGTGAGGCTACATTAACTCATGGTTCTATAACGAAAGCGTATACAATACACAAGAATACTAATGATGAGGATATGCATGTTCTTTCATAGAAAGTTTTGGCTATGAATTAATGAAAGAAGGCAGAAAGGAAAGTGTTTGGCTAAAGTTTGGGTTTTAGTAATGATCAAACTAGGGTGCCAGGACTCAGTGGTTGTTATTGGGGTTTAACTCAAGCTTTTATCTGAGGTGGAGTGAAGTGACGCGCAGGCTGGAGCTCTGGGTTCAGATCCTGGAGCTGAATGATGCTGGAGAGTTTGTGCCGGTGGAGGTTCAGCCAGCTAAGGACGTCTGCACAGGAGGAATCTTTCAGCTCAAACAGGTCTGTGTGGGCATTAGAGGTGGAAAACACACTGTAGAAGATCTGATTTTTCTTTGACGTGATTGTGTGTGTGTGACAGGGTCAGTCCAGGCGTGTTCAGGTGGAGGTTCGTTCGGTCCAGGACTCCGGCACCATGCCTCTAATAACTGAGTCTGTGCTCAACGTCTCCATCGGCAATGTGGAGGTCCATCAGACTCGATCTGGCAAAAGCACAGAGACCCAGAGGGTGAAAACCCCATCTTAAATTAGTAACCGTTTGAACAATTTCACGCGTTTCAAATGTTTGCACATTTTAAGAGCATTTTGAACTAACTCAAACACTAAAATCACAGGTGACCCTAAAAAAACATTGAATGCATTAAAATAAAATATATTTTTTTAGAATTTAAAATTGAGTGACACTAAGTGACCCTATGATAAATCAGATTTGATATGATTTAATAGTTAAATATTTAATATGATAATGAAAATGATCTGTTATGTACAACCAGATGTGCATTTATGCATTCAGCTGACGCTTTTATCCAAAGCGACTTAGATTGCATTCAAACTAACAATTTTCTCCTAACATGTGTTCCCTGGGATGTACACTAAAAACACAGTTAACCTCACTAAATGTTTTGAGTGGGGCGGTGATATACCGGTAGACATTATGAATAATAGTCTCGGTTACATGCTCACATGACGTTGCTGTGCTATGTCGTTGTGAAAACTTCATTTGCATGTGTTTTTAAGCATTATCAGAGAGACAGATGGTATTTTGCTGCTTTATAAGCCTTGAACGGTTAAATACACACTTGTAAGTGTCAGAATGCCTTTGACACACAGAATGTCTTTGCAAGTATCCTCATAAACAGTCATTTAGGTCCTAAGTGAAAGCTAACAGCTGAGAAAGAACACATGTGAAACAGTATATTGGATCCGGGCAGACTTAAAATCTCTCACTGCTCTTGATTAAATCACTTTTTTAACTTTAATAAAAAGGAATCTATATTTCATTTAAACAGTGAAGAAAATGCAGTGTTTTATACATGTGATTACTTAATACACTGTGTCGCATTTCTTTTTTTATTCGTTGTTTTATCGTCTTATTGCTTGATTAGTTTATTATTCTTTTTTTTTTAATCGCTGACTCTGCATGTCTTCAGTGAGCTTGAGTTTAGAAATTCTTTTCATTTAGGCTTGTATTTAGTTTTCAGACGTACAGGTCTTAACTCCGTTTTCCTTTTATTTGTGAAGGTGGGAGATAAAGATGTGGACAGTTATCAGGTAATGACTTTTCAGCCATTTGAAATATGTAAACCATGTTTATGATATGTCTATAGTTGTCACTGTCATTCATCAGGATGAGACTAAGTTGCCGAATATTGAGTAGACACTGAGATATAAAAATGTAAATGTGGATGGTCATATGTTTTTGAATGATCCTATTTGTATACACTATCGTTCAATTTTGTTGTTGTTTAGCAAGAATGCATTAATGTCATCAGAAGTGACAGTTAAGACATTTATAATGTTATTTCTAGAAATATTTCTGCACGTTTGTGTCTGTAGGAGGTTGATCTGGAGAGACTGAGGGTCCGGTGGCTCACGGCTCTAACTGGACGACAGGAATATCTGGACCAACGTCTACAGAAACTTGTCGGCAAGCAAGGTAATATGAGGTTTAGATGAACGATTAAAAAATCATATGTGTTTCACAGTTGAATATCGATTGACATCTTTGGGGAAAGTGAGAAAAGTGTTTGACCTCTGTTTGACCTTACAGATAAGTCCGAAGAGGATGTGGAGAGCGAGTCGCAGCTGCTGGAGTGTCGTCTGACGCTGACAGAGGAGAGAAACGCTGTGCTGGTGCCCTCTGCTGGCAGCGGTATCCCAGGAGCCCCGGCGGAGTGGTGGGACACCATATACGTCATTCCTATCAAACAATCATAGAACTAGCCTTATCTAACCATAACCAACTCCTGAAATCTCACAGTCTGCTTGTTTTAATCCTCTTTGGGTCATTCAGTTTCACTGTCTCCCTCCTGTTTCTGCAGGGCTCCTGTTCCAGGAATGGAGACCCACATCCCTGTCATCTTCCTGGACCTCAGCGGTAAATATTTACTGTGTTCTAAATCCTGGTGCACTGCCTGGATGGTTACTTCCTACATAGGCAGCTGCCTACTAAGGGAGCATCATAACTGAAATAGACCTCATGTGTGAATGATTTGGAACATGAACAGAAATATCACTTAAAATTGTCAATTTTAATTACATTTAACTTTATTGCCAATTGAAAAGCTAATAATAAATGTAAAGTTAAAATAAAAACAATCAAAATAAAATATGTAATTAGTAATTAATGCGTGTTATGCAGTGTTATTTTATTATATACCATTTTATTTTTTATTAATATTTGAATTGACTCATTTTTGTATTTTTACTTATCTTTTTCATTTAAGTTTTTGTAATTTTATGTGCTTTTGGCATTTTTATTAGCTTTTGTTTTATTAATATTCCTTTTTTTATTTTTTTCAGTTTTTGTTTTAGTTTTTCAGTTAGTTGCCAAGGAAATATGACACTTTTTTATGTATTATTTGTATTTTTGTAGTTTGTAGTTTAAAAAAAAAAAAAAAAAAATTTTATAATATAAAAAAAAAAGTATTTATAATGTTTGAGCTTTTAGTTTTGGTTCTGTTTTTAGTTATTTTAATGCTACAATTGATTGCTTCTGTTGTCCACGTTTGTAAGTCGCTTTGGATAAAAGCGTCTGATAAATGACTAAATAAATTTTATTTCAGCTTTATTAAGATAAATCTGATTTATTTATACCGCCATCTAATATACAGTATATAAAATACATACTTAAAATAAAACCAATCCAAAAATGTTTTTCATCTGAAATAATTGTTGCTAAATTATTGAAATACTAACTTAAAATCTTAGTGGGACTTTGAATAAATGTTACATTGGGTTCAGCTGATGAAAAAAAAGAAAAAGGTTGGGAATCCCTGTCGTATGAATAATTTCTGATCAACATTACTCTCTTCTGTCTGTCTGCAGCTGATGATTTCTATGATCATCTGTCCGCTCCTCTCGCTGGAGGTCTGGATGCTGCGCTCGACAGAGAAGATAAAGATGATTTCATGGACTTACAGATCGTCAAACACTATCAGAATCAGGTGAGGAGACTATCGGTAAAAACAAACAAATAACCAGGATATTCCATGTTACATGAAGTTGTCTCCCTTCCCACAGGTGAAGGCAGAGGCATCATGGGACTGCACCGTTCATGACAGCCCTGAGCTGAATCGAGCGACGGGGCCGGATCACAGGATTTACCTCACCATCCGTGCCATCGTTCTGCTCAGTCATCCCGCGCACATGCAGCTGGTGCTACGCAAGCGCATCTGTGTGAACCTCACCGGACGACAGGTGTGACTGGTGAAGATACCTCTTGTTTCTTATCGACTGCTCTTTTATTGATCGGATCTCTTCCTGCAGGGTTTTGCTCAAAGTCTGCTGAGGAGAATGTCTCACCGCAGCTCTGTTCACAGCTGTGGACTCACGTTTGAGATCGTCTCAAATATCCCAGGGGTACGTGAAAGAGCAACATGATCTATTCTTGTTTAGGCATGCGGTTCTTGTGTCGCAATGTGAGTTAGATAATATACACTAGTGTTCAGAAGTTTGGGGTTTGCAAGATGATTTGAAAGAAGTCTCTAATGCACACCAGGACTGCATTTATTTGATTAAAAATGTGATAAAATAAGAGTAAAATTGTGAAATATTATTACCATTTAAAATATTTGTTTTCATTTAAATATATCTTAAAATTAATTTTATTCCTGTGACGCAAAGCTGTATTTTCAGCATCATTACTCCAGTCTTGAGTGTCACATGATCTTCAGAAATCATTCTAATATGCTGATTTTCTGGTCAAGAAACATTGATGGTTCTTTGACGAGTACAAAGTTCAAAAGATCAGCATTCGTTTGAAATCGAAATGCATTGTAAAATTATAAATATCTTTAACTTTTGATAAATTGAATGCATCCTTGCTGAATAAAAGTACTAACTTCTTCTGAAAAGACCCTACAGTTTGTATGTCACTGTACATAAGTCTATGAGAAGCAGGTAACAGAAACAGGTGTGTGCATTTGTTGACAGGACATTCAGAGCTCTGAAGACCGAGAGATGCTCGCCCGACTGGCTGCCAGCACCGAAAACCCAGGAGCCGAGAGTGAAGCCGCCATCGAGAAATACCTGCGGAGTGTGTTAGCGGTGGACAACATCCTCACGCTGGACCGTCTCAGACAGGTCTGACATACCCCATGAGCTCCTGTAGATATGCAGTGTTGTATCTATTTTACATGTGCCAAATAATAATATAAATGCTTTGTTTTTTGCTATATGCACTAACATGTGTCATCTTTGTATTTTTTTGTGAATTCAGGAGGTTTCGGTGAGGGAGCATTTGAAAGATAAAGGAAAGCTTCCCAAACGCTGCCTCAGTTCATCCAGTGTACACCGGGTAAGACCCGAACAACATCTCTAAGCAAAAAATGCATCTAAATCAGCTTAAACTTAAACTAGAAATGAAATATAAGCTGTTTATTTTTCAGCTCTCTGGCAGTAGGAAAGATCTGTCCAGCAGCCAAGACTCAGAAGACAACAAAGTGAGAGAAAAAACACCTTAATTAGTGGCATAACAGTTCAGATTTCCAATAGTTTGGTTTGTGTTACTGTTCAGGACATACTTAGTATGTCACTGTTTTGGGAAACTATTAATAACAAGCAGTGATTTATTGCTGTGATACTCTGATTTGTACAGTATTTGTGTCTTTGTTTCATTTTATTACTTATTTGCTGTCCATCCAGATGTTGAGCTTGTTAACTGATGGTTTGTGTCCATGCTTTGACTTTCTGTAGAGTGGCTGGGACAGTCGGCAGGACATTTCTACACTAACATCAGCCACAAAGAGTCCATCTCACTCAGCGTCAGTAGAAAATCAAAAACCAGAGCCAGGTAACTGTCCTCATCCTCTTCTGCTGTCCACGTTTCCCTTCACAGGTGAGACAGAGCTTGCATTACCTGTTTGACTTTACTCCAGAGTTTTACATGCCAACAGCAACAAACCAGAAAAAACAACAGAACACCTTAGCAAACATACAAAACACTATAGCAACTTGTTAAAAGCACTGAGAACAACTTAGCAATACCCTAGCAAGCAAGTGGCACTTTACTTCAGATATCTTCAGATAAGTAGTTGAAAGTTGTTACTATATTTGACCCACTGGCCTATCCATTCACCAGCACTGCATGGCGCTTATTAAAGTTTGTGTTTGTTTGGTGCATGTCATCAAAATGCAAAATAGCTAATGCTAAATATAGTAAAACGGGTTGGTAAAAAGTGTTTGCGCTTCATTTGGCCACTGTGCTTTCATTGAAGGTGCTGATCTGTTTTTGCTTTATTCATGCTTTGTACTATGTTTTTACTCTCATGGGTTCCCTGCTCATTTCTCCTCTGCTTTTCTTCTGACTTTGCATCTTTCTCTCTTCTGTTGCTCCTAAAACCCATGTTCCTGCAGGTCTCTCAGGATTTGCTGCATCTTATTTCTCCCCAGTGAAAGCTATAGTATCTCCAGTACCCAAGATGTTCAAGACTCTGTTATCCAAAAAAGAGGAGAAGAAAGAGACGCCGCCTCCTGGTGTCTTTGAGCAGGTAGCAACACCTGCTGAGGCTCATACTTTAGGAAACATTTCTAGATTTAGAAGCAGTGATTACCACACAATGTCCTGTATTTTTTTAAAATATGCATTTTGAGTTCAGGGTTATGTTTCATTTGTATTTAAATGATGTAGCTTTTTATAAGTAATAATGAAAATAATATATAAAATATATTATTATATAATATATAAAATATATTATTATATATTATATATATATATATATATATATATATATATATATATATATATATATTACTAAACCAGTAAAATAATATTCATCGAGTTGGATAATATTTTCCCCCTTTAATTTCACCTAGAACGTGCCACGTATTATTGTGCAGTCTGCCAGTCTTGAAGACATCAACAGCTATGAACTGGTAAGTCTGTTCAGTTAGAACCTGAAAAATAAAATGTATATTTGATTGGTATGATATGTGTTTTTTTAAATAGTAATAATATTTTTATATTTTGTATTTATATAAACAATTTGTGTCTGAACTTGTGTAGTTGAAAACATTTGGATGCATTTTATGGTAGCACTTTTCGTTTCATGTGTACGTACTATGTACTTACTAAACCAATTACAATAACTGGGTAATAACTAACCCTTAATCTCCCCCTAACCTTTCTTTAACCCATTTGGTTATTTTATACTGCCCAGAATGGTACTGTAAAATACACGTATAGTAAAATAAAGTAAACCCATTTCATTTTGAAGGCTCCACAGGGTCCATCAAAAGAAACCACTCAAGACAGCCAATCAGAATCTGCTTCCTTTGTGCCCATTTTTCCGGTTATTCCTGATAAAGTAAAGACCACTAAAGCATCCACCATATCCTCAGAAAACCTGTCTGACATCCAGATAGTAAGTCTACATGTATTCAATGCAGCTGCTTATTAGTATGGTGAACAGTATCTGGTGATGTAGTATTGTGGGAAACTTAAAAGTTGCTTTTATTACTGTGTTATATTATTAATTAGCTTGATCTGTATGATCTCCTCAGAGCCATGCTATGGAAACTCCAAATTCAGAAAATGATGATGAGATTCTACTTCATCAAGAAGTTGAGGTTACACCTCTTTCTGTTCCTCCAGTGGTTGAGGAAGTTCTACCTTCTAATCTTTCTCCAGAGGTTGAGGTTCCACCTCTTAATTCTCCTTCAGATGCTGAGGAGGTTCTACCTCGATCTGTTCCTCCAGTAGATGAGGTTGAGTTTCTACTTACATCTGTTCCTCCAGAGGTTGAGGTTCCCCCTCCTAATTCTACCTTGGATGCTGAGGAGGTTCTACCTGCATTTGTTCCTCCAGTAGATGAGGAAGTTCCAGCTCCTAATCCTCCTTTAGAGGCTGAGGAGGTTCTACCGTTATCTGTTTCTCCAGAGGATGAGGAAGTTTTATCTCCACCTGTTTCTACAGAGGTCAGAGATGCTCCACCTCTTTCTGTTTCTCCAGGACTCAAAGAGTCTCTATCTCCTATTCCTCCATTGGAGATTAAGGAGATTTCACCTCCTGCTCCTATAGAGGTTGAAGAACCCAAGCAAAGTCCAGTTGGTGATTCAACAAACAGCTCCCTCAGCGATGTCTCAAGTGGATACATCTCCACAAGTCTCTCCATAGTGACTCTCTCAGAGGCCTTGAATGTTGATCCTCCTCTCATCGACAGCACAGAGGCCAAAATAGTCTCTTCTTCCAAAAAGAGTGAACCAAAAACAGAGTTTGTGCCAACAAGCAGCACATCCCCAGAGCATCAGTCAAAACTTGAACCAGTCGACCTAGAACTTGGAGAACAGCCACCTACAGAATCCCAGACATCAGAAGAACATGGTCAAGTGTCTCTTCTAGATACATCTCCTGAAAAACTCCTCAGTGTTTCTGATTCCTTACCTCAAGAAGCCTCTGGAGCCAACGTCTCTTCATCTGGCCAATCATCTTGTTCAGCCCCATTAGTACTATCTACACCATTAGCACCACCAGTTGCCTCAAAAACAGCTGATCCATCAGTACCAGTAAAGCAAGCTAAGCCATTAGTGCCTACCCAGCAATCAAGACCTGAACAAAATGTCAAACTCACTCCTGCTCCAACCTCCAACCCTTTCCAAATACACAGAGTCAAGACCTCTGGCTTAAAGTCTTTCAAAGGGATCCTGAATGAAGAAGATGAAGAGGGTAAAACTAAACAAATTAACTTTTCATCTGCACTGAGCGAGTCTCAAGAAAGACTGGAGATCATTTCTGATTCAGAGGAAAGCCTTGAGACTCCCGACTGGCTGAAGGAGGGGGAATACGTCACCGTGGGCACCAATAAAACTGGAACAGTCCGTTACGTAGGACCAACTGACTTTGCAAAGGGTGTTTGGGTTGGAGTGGAACTTGATGTTCCAGCAGGTTGGTAATGCTTTTTCACTTCAGTAGATCAATACATCAGTAGTCTGCAATAATACCGGCATGCATATCAGATTCCAGTCATTGGAAAGAACTTGCAACCCCTTGACCTGTGTTTCCTGGAGAATGGAATTGCAAATATTGTTTGTAAGGAGCTTTTGCATGCATAACTATAGTAGATCTAGAGAATAGTGTGTGCATTACCGCCTCCTTGCAGTACTTGCCAGGGATACATATCCCAAAAGCATCATTGGTGCCAATAGCTGCGTTTCCATTACAGATGTGCGAAATTTTATAAATATTATCCAAGCACTAATGGCAAGGAAAGCCCCTTATATCTTGGAGTGGCCTCATATGAAGTGTTTCTTGGAGGTTATATTACATTAAAGAATGATCATGTGTTTTAACATACGCTGGGTGACCTGTAAATTGCAAAAATGGTTTCCATTGCAGTTTTGTGAAATATTCCTTTTTCAAATTGCCTGAAAAATAACCTCATGTGAGCGTGTTTCCATTGCAGCTAATGTCTTCTACGATCTGCTTAAGCTTATTATGGTTTTGGGAAATGCAGCTCTGGTGCAAGGTATTATATGTTGTGGACTTGGGGTTTTGTAGGACTTAAAATGGTGCTCACTAGTGCCTAGTTTACACTTGCATAGACAGCGGTCCACTAACTAACTATTCCAGTTATTAGAAATGACTTCTAATTGTATGATCAAAGGACCAGTGATTCGCATGGTTATCTTCTCGTATCCACCACCAAACATTTCTAGGTGAAAATGATGGTTTTGACTCGTAGTTGTGTATGATTGAAAATGGTGCTCGCTAGTGCTTTCTTACGAAATTTACACTTGCATAAACTACACAGTGGTCCACTTACCAACTTTTCCAAGTATTAGAAATGATGTCTAATGGCAAGATCATTGGACTGTTAATTTTCAGATGTTCTTCTCTTGTATGCACGAAATAATTATGCTTTTCTTCATGTCCAGGTAAAAACGATGGTTCGGTTGGGGGTCGCCATTACTTCCACTGCAACCCTGGTTATGGTGTTCTTGTGAGAGCAAATCGGGTCGTAAAAGCGTCTGGTACCGCTAAACGGTTGAGGCAGAAACACAAGCAGAACCTCTCGGGATCTAGTCCCAATCTGGCAGCCCTTACAGCGATGGCCAAAGGAGAAGCTGGAGCACGCAAGGGTGAAAACAGGAAGTCTTGGGTTAGCTGAGGGAAATGCATCATTGTTGATGGACGTGTACGGAGGACAGTATTGGTATGGCACTAAAACACTACACTGATACTTGCAGGGATGTAACTGCCACCTGATTTACTCAAATCTACACTACATAGTGCCTTCCTAGTGTTCGAAAAGCCCATTTTAGAGATGTATTTTCAGCCTCGGTAAGCAGTATTTTTGGTATTATTCGTTTTTTTATGGTTTTAATATCACAAAGTGCCCTGTTTATCTGAACCCAATGTCAGGGAGTATGTGCATGTGGTTGTTCCTTAGAAAAATCAGGACACTGATGGATTCATTTCATGATTTTATATACGGTAGGAAGGCGAGATGGGTTTTACTCATGGAGATTAAAAGCTCCAGACTGTTTTATTCATAAAGGATTGTTTTTAGTGTTATTATGGTGAGTTAGTTCTGTATTTTCTCTTGGTTTGGTACCTTTGTATTATTATTCTTTTCTTCTTTTTGCAACGAGTAATTTATGATCAAATTGTTATTTGTTTATTTATTTTGCAGATCAAAGTAATGACAAAAATGAATGATGAAGATTTTATATTGCAATGGTGAGAGTAATAAACTTTATTATTTTATTATCTTGCCCTTTAAATGTCTGCATGAAATCGTAGAAGATCTTGTATACAATCTTCAAACTCTTTGAAGAATAAAATCACATGGCTGGTCATCAATATACCTTTATTTTCCAGAAGATAAAATACTAAAATAAACACAAGTTTTAAAAAAAAGTCATTTTAAACAAAGAAACTGTACAAAAAGTTATATATACTATAATATACTTACAGAACAGTCTACTGTCCAAAAAAGGCACTAAATTCTTAAATGGGAGATACAGATGATTCACAACAGAATGCTTTGAAATCATGGAATTATTTGATTCAAACAATCTTTAAATTCATAGTTACTGTCTTCTGTTTATTTATACAGTTGCTTTTATAGGCCTATAGATTTTTTGTTTATAGACATATGAAAATGCATTCTGGGGAACTAAATGAAAAACACCCCTTTTAAACCAGCAGTGTTACCGTTCGTTGCTCTGGAATAAAATACTTGAGGCAACAGAACGAGTCATTGGTAGTACTGTATCTGTCTGTCACTGTGAGATCATGTAAATGTAAATACTTGACGTCATACTGCAGTTTGGCACATTCTGTCATTTTTACAAAGAGGCTCTAATGACACACAGACGAGTCGTTTCCTTAGTTTGAAATACAACTGTAAAAGCACATTTGAACATTATAGCATTAGAAAATGACCTGCAACAAACTTACAGTACAAAAAATGTGGCAAATAAAGTAGTGTTTCTTGAGAGAAGGGGGTGCTTGATCTGAATCAGACACGCTTCAGGAGACTGCTCGGAACATAAAACAAAAACAGTGTAAAACAATGAAATAAAAGAATCTTGAATTATTATTAAGCAAAATGTCATTTTATAAATATAAATTGTACACAATAGAGGAAGGATGCATAAAAAACTGGGCTTCATTATTCATGACACAAACAGAACTAATTTCTACTAGCTGTTTGTAAAACCATTCTCATGTAGTTTGTCGCGTTATGCAAGTGATGCTTTGAGTTTGTGATCGTTTATGTAAGAATGGCTCTACGAATGAGTCGTTCTGCTTGTTTCAATGAATGAAGCCCAGCGAGTGAATTGTTATTTTAGAACAATTTTGAATTAAAAAAAAGCTACATTTTGGAACCAAGCTTATGTTAGATGAGTTAGACTCTCAGAGCTGTGTGGCAGCAGAACAAACATTTGTCATTCAGTCTCTCGTGAAAGATTAACACAGTGAAATTCTGATATCATTTCATAATAATAATAATAAAGCTTCGTGGGAGTTTGCACGTTATAATTCTGACTGCTGTCGGCTTGAGCCAATATTTCACATTGACGTATTTAATTATAAACATCATACGAGCAGATGCTTCGGTCTTGACTCTTTGTGTGTGAGTAAAAACGTAAAAGCTAAATAAATACAAACATAAGAATAGCGCTTTAATGCATATTTACTTTGGGTAATGCTGGACACTTAAATGTGGGGTAAGTGATTTTTCAAAAATGCTTTAGAAAACAGGCCGAGTAGCAAAACAAACTTGTAGCCAATCAGCATTAAGGGGTGTGTCTACTCATGATGTGGAGGAGAGAGCGCTTTCCATTACAGCTGTTGTCAGGCTTCTTTGGTGATTTCAAATATGACATGTAATAGGAAGTTTAGTGAACAGTTTTGGAGCATTTGATATTTCCCCATTCAAAGAGATAGGAGTAGCACTTGCGCCCCCGAGAGGGGTTTTAAAGATGGCCGCCGAGTGACATGACTCATCTTAAAAGGACTTTGCATGGACATGACGCATAGGCGGAAATCACGGGGGGGTTGGGGGGGTCCGGACCCCCCCTATCTGAGGGTTGTCCCCCCCTAAAATATAATTGAAATATGTGTATTGTAAATAATATAATGATATATAGTTAAACTAATTGTGTAAGTAGTAAAACAATACAAATGCAAACAAGCAACAACAAAAAAAGTTTTAAACATCTCGAGTTCCCCCTGCTTTGCCTCACATTGCTTTGGTCCACTGCCTGCTCCCCTTTTACCTCACCACACACACACACACACACACACAGTCCGGTGCGAGAAAACAACGTGTCGTGTTTCAGTAGTTGTGGAGCTTACTTTATTCACATTAAACATCGGATGACGTGATTATTTTCTCTTTAATATAGATGATGCGTTCACTATGATTTAGTCGGTTTCAGTGGCGGCTCGTCGGGTGAGGCAGGGGGAAGCACAGTTTCCCCCAAATTTTGAGGTGAAAATGAGGAAGATTTAATGTTAATAAAATTCACTATTCATTTCAGTTCATGTCTCAGAATGTATATTTTTGTTTGTAATTTCACAGTTGTAATACCATTACATGAAAGCTCCGCTTTTCTATCGCGAATGTGCCGAATCTGCTGATGGAATTACAACCGCTAAGTGAAAGAGAAGGGGAGGGGGAGGCCAGGGGAACCAATCAGCATCGAGTATTCTCTTTCAGCGCTGAGGAGTGCTGAGAAAAGTAACATCATAGAGGAGGCTAGCCTCTCTTCTGGAATATCAACCAACCATCATAGAGACATAAATTAGGTGCTATTAGTTTGAACCTGTTTTTATACAGTCTATGGTTCGAACTTCTCCCGGAGCGGCTGGGCTGATAATTTACCAACTATTTATAATGAGTAGCGATATTGAATATATTTTCTTTACGGTTTCTGACTAAAAGCCCCCAAAAAAGTCATTTTAAAGTGGTTAAGCAAATAATAATAATAACAATCGGCAGGGATCCCCAGACCAATACAATTAGTTTGCCTCCTCTATTTTAAAATCCACGAGCCGCCACTGGTCGGTTTATTTCATTTTATATAGTTAATCTAATATAACATCATACTAAGAGTGCAGTTGTTCTCCAGATATTAGAATAACAAATGTGATTTTGATTTTTATAAAAATTGAATAAACGAGAAGTTAATATTAAGTGCATTTTAGGCACCATATTGCCTGTTAGCTCTATTTCACAGACGAAAAAAAAGTTGAAAACTAAGCTACAGCAGTAACAGCACTAATTGCGTCTTTGAGAAACACACTGAGAAGGTGTTTCCTAACTGAATGAATCCACTTTTTGAACAAATCAGTCATTGACGTAATAAATAATTATTTTTTGTTTTTCCCCCACTTTCACGTCTATACCGATCTCACTATACAGTTGTGTGAGGGTGTATGTCTAAGAGTGTGTATGCCTTCATTTTGCTAGGCATGGCAAATGTTTTTATATATGCATGTTTTAATTATAACTGTGAAGCAACAACATTGCTATTAAATGTGCTATATAAATAAATAAAAGTTGAAGTTAAGTTCAAATTCCATTGTATTTTGGTGGCTTGATTGTGTAAAAAACTTCAAAAACATTGCAACGAAAAAAAAAATGTTTTGAAGAATGTTTTGGTCAATTTAGTCAGCTTTTTCATTGAACCAGAAAGAAACTTTGAGAAGAATGATAATGGAACGGTCTCCATGCAATGGTAAGGCTTTCCTCTCTGTACACATATCCTTAACTACAATTTTGCCTGTTTTATTGGTGTCCCCTTCAAAACTTGCTCGTGAGAAATGTTATGTTTATTGTCCCCCCCAACATTTACATGAGATTTTCGCCCCTGAAAGCGACCATTGAAAACCATTTGAAATTTGTGTCAGTACATTATAAAAAGAACGCAGCAGAAGTTTTCTGTCGGGATTTGTGGTGTCATGTCGCATCCTGTGTATACCATAGATGTGTAGGCTATATACATCTAGGGTGTAGACAGCATCACTGATTATGATGAGTTCGCTCACATCTGGTGTACACATGGTGTAATATTGGTTTTGCTTTGTTTCACAGAAGTAATCGTTGCATGGGGTGTGTACATATGTGAGGGGCGGAGCTATCAAAATAGGGGCAAGACCCTTTTCGGGGGAGGGGTGTGTTTGTTTTGGTGATTTTAAGTGTCAACATTGGCTACCAGAAATCACTTACCCCACCTTTAACGTTTTAAAATAAAGAAAGCTAGCTGTCTGCCCACTGAAGCCTCACTTTGCAGGTTCATTAAGTGTCCTGGAGACTTGAGCTTTAACGCAGATTAACTTGCGCTTTGGCGGTTGTGTACTCACATCTTTCAAGTTTCACTACAGTTATATTTCACCCTCCCCCGCCCCATTTGAACATAATTCAAATCAAAGTACAGTGTAATGCAATTGAATGAATCTCTACAAAAAAAAAAAATTATATAAATATTCTGGTTTAATGTCTCCCGCAAACCGGAAAGAAATTATATTTTGCATTATGGCAATAATGCACATTTTCCGTTAAACAAACAAACAAACAAAAAAAAACGTTTTAATATTTTTTAATGATTCTTTTTCTAGTCAGCATAGGGTGTCAAATGCTTTAAAATTTAAATAAAGAACGTAAATTTATGCATTTAGCAGATGCTTTAATCCAAAGCGACTTACAGTGCATTCAGACTATCGATTTTAACCTATCATGTGTTCCCGGGGAATCGAACCCCCAACCTTGCGCTTCATAAAGCAATGCTCTACCAATTTAAAATTGTTTTTCTATTTAATTTATGCAAAATATATTTATCTCTCTTTCATTTTGTGTTGAGACACATTTTTGACAGTTTTCATGAGATTCACCCAATTGCAGTTTAACGAAATATCGTACAAAAAAGTAAAGTAGAGGCATTAAACCTGTTAACTGAGAGCATCTGTCATGGGAATGGAGGGGATCATGGATTCAAAGCAGAAATTTGCTATCAGACTCTCTCTTAAAATCTCTGCCTTTAGCTTATCTATGAGAATGAGGGTCACTGGAGCACACAGACAGGAAGCACACCAAGCATTATACAAGTTACTGGAATGAGGTACGAGGTTTGGGTCAGCCAGGGTTCAGGAGGCTTAAATAAGATCTGTTGGCCGAACATAGTCACACTTGTCAGTTCCTGTCGAGAGAGTGTGTCGTTGACTCTGGGCTTGTTTAGTAGTGTCGATAGCAGGTGGTATTAGATTCTAAAACCTTGAGACAGAGCGTTGATTTGGTCATTGAACACTTCTGGAGACATCCACACACACACTCATTGATCCTCTTTGTCCCGCAGTCTTCTTCAGTCATCATCCAGTGACTCTGTTTTGATTTCACTGGCCACGCCTCCCGGGCGGGACAGGGCGAGGATGCTGTGATTGACAGCTGCCATCTCCACAGCGAGAGAGATGGGGTCCTGGTGGTCTGCGTGATTACTGGTGTCATCCTTAATAAGACGTGTCAGTCAGTGAAACATTTGATATCAAGTCACAAAAAAGGGATTGTGAACTGCCTTTTTTATTATTTTGTACTGTTCTCTGAAGGCCAGTTACATGAATTATGTCATAAAGTGGCTCATTACACAAGTTTTGGCAGATTGGCTTCAATATAAGCTTGTTTTAGAAGAGTTCTGAAACTTATGTTTTTATAGTACAATGACCTGTTAAAAAAGGTCAAGAGAATAGTTTTCTCAGTTTATAACCCCTTTCACGTTAACTTCAGCTTGAGCTTGGATTATCTGCATGTATAAAGTGTGTGTGCTTTTTATTTTTGTTTTCCATGTGATACCTGTGTTGGTGAGGTGGGCTCCAGACGGTAGTAACCAAAAGGTCTGTTCATGCCTCTCTTTTCAAAATAGGAAACATCACAACCCTGTAATGAAATCACTGAGATCAGCTCTAGCAGTAGTGTTAAACGTCCCATGTTCAACAGATCTGAAAAATAAGACTAGGGATCATTTAGTTCGAATGAGTCATTGGATTCTCTCACCTGCTCGTTGTAGTCGTTCGTGTCGACGTCGTCACTGTTGGAGTGTCCTCCAGGACTCTGCACATCGATCCCGTGACTCTCCAAGATTGTGGCTTCTTGGAAAAAAGACCCTGTCATGAAACATCTGAAACCCTTAAAAAAACACTACCACAACAAACGAAAAATAGCAAATGATTTACTACTAGTCACCAAACCAGTAAAATCCTGACTGATTTTGAAAATGTTTCCTCATCAAGATAAAGTCATGACTATATATTAGAGGTCTACACGGGTCCAAAAATTCATGAACTACCCCAACCCGAAGAGACCTGTAAATGTACTACCCAGAAACGGAGCGGACCGTCAATAATTTGAAAGCTGGACCCGAACCCAGCCGGGAAGACACAGACTAGACTGGACCCGATCGGTACATATTCCACAGGAAATTGCTATTAACAATATCTTGTACCTGACTTTGATCAAACGGGTGCCCTAGCAGGATTGTATTGTTGTGCCCCCTTCCTCAAATATTATGATGAAAAAAAAAAACCTACTATATGGGTAAAAACAGAACTTTAATTAAAGTAAATTTAAAAAAAATATTGTTTACAAATTACAATTGTAGCTCTTGACAGTTACCTATGGATATGACTTTATTAATACAATTGTCGAATTGATTTTATAGTCTCAAGCATTCAGAAATCATGCAAAAGAGAATTAAGGAGTTTTACTATGATAAAACCATGGTTTATTTTTTTAAGTGTTGTGATGTCCACATGTTTTTTGTTAAAGAAACTATAGAGGCTGTGTCATCTATATCAAAAAGCTGGCCAAAAATGGAAGATTAAGTGAATATTTGAATTAAATGTTTAACCAACAGCCTAAACAAGGATTTGATCGTCCTGTAAGTGTAACAGCAGCAATTACATGGCCTTTGGCTCCCTTTGCAGGCATTTGTAATAACATGTAATGTACATAAATTGTTTATTTTGTATTTGCCTACATTATGTATTTTAACAGTGTAATTATTAACCAATCATTATTGCCTCATTGTTTTTTGTATAATGCATTTTAAGTCATTTTAAAGACTATTGATGGCTTAGGTCTGTCTTTATAACAAAAAAAAGATCTTAATACTTTTTTGTAAATTATTAATTGAAGAAACAAAGCCATGCTTAATTTGTGGTTACCATGGCTACAAGAACCCTGATTTTTGGTGTTATTCGTGTTAAAACATGGCTAATTTTTGAAAGGGAACATGGAAACTCAGAGAATATTAGATGACATTTCTGACATTTAAAACTTATTAACATCAACAGCCAAAAACATTTCAAAGGATTATGAATGTGCCTGAAAGTGATGCACGGGCTTCGTTTTCAACTTTAAAAAATGATTTACAATTTATTTAAAAAAATGTATAAGATGTGCATTGTAGTTGACACCTAGATGAACAGTTTACCGTTGTTTCTATGACTGTCAAGTCATTCTCAAATGCTACTGATGTTAGAAAAGTGTATACCAATATTTCATTCAACTTAAGAGACGGTCCCTAAATTTGCAAATATTGTACACCCAACGTAAAGCCAACTTTATGCCTGTTTTTTTACCGTCTTTTGTTTTCTTTTCTCTGCACCGGATTGCTGATGTCTTTTCATGGTCATTGATGTCCATCCATCAATTATGATAATTTGCATTCAGCCGAAAACATGAGGTGCTAGCGGTCGCAAGCACGGACGCAGGAATGGTGCGTTGTTTTTTTCTCGTTTTTTTCTCTTCACGATCCATAAGCATGTTGTTCGAAATGCTTAATCCACTCATTATTCCAGCTTCAAAAGTCCACTTGCTGTCACTGTGACGAATGACAAATGTGACTTTGCAGTTTAGCATTTTTTGTATCTGGAGTCGACTTGCATAATAACTTAGACTCTTTGCACATTTGGAATATAATAACGACTGCTCGTCTAGTGCTGACGTTAACTTTATGATTTGCCATCATCTCTGTGCTCTCTGAACAGAGTCTGAGCAAAAATGTTCGATATAACAACCAGACGGTTCAATCATAATATTATTATAAAAATTGGAGAAACTGCAAAGTGCGTTATGGTGGATAAGTCCCGCCTTGCAGCAGCTCTAGTAGCCATAGAAACATGCGTGTTCGCTACATGGAGCAAATAAATATAATTTTTTTTAATGCAATTTTTGAGCATCATGGAAAACATTTATGCAACAGTTCATCAGATTTTGTTGCTGCTTTGAAATATTTAATTTAAATGTTAGTGCAAGTCTGCAAGCAGTTTTTGAAATTGCAAGTTTGTTTGCATTTATTGTTGCACGCCCGCCCTGCTTCTGATGATGTCACTCGTGTTGTTTTTATTGCTGTTGTTTTTTTCAATTTTATCTCAAAGATAATAAAAAAATAACAGTGGTATAAATCAACTAAAATATAGTACCAATATTGGCCCTCCTCTTGATCTCTTTGCGTCGGTTGGCAAACCAATTGTAGACTTTCAAGGACGTGACTCTTTCCAAGTCAGACAACTTCTTTCCTAGGCAGAAAAAACAAGATTTAAAGGTCAAAGGCGTTTGCAAAAATGCAATTTGTTATTTGTAGTTCAACAGATAAATCTCACTGTGCAGATTCAGACACAGCAGCATTTCTACCTGGTTTCTGAATAACAGCATTGCAGGCGTTTGCGATCTCCTCTCGTCTGGCTTCATCTGGATATTGATTATCACTGAAATAGCTGAGGAGTGAACAAAGAATAAACACTGCACAATTAGCAGGACTAGTGTGCTTCTGGTATGATTTGAACTAAAAAAGTGCATTTTATGAGAACATTTTATTCCTGATTTGAAAGGTTATTGAGATGAGATTCAGACATTTAAGTTTTTTCAGAAGGGGTGTAATCTCCGTCTCACCTCTCCATCACAGCGAGACATTCCTTCCTCCAGGTGAATCGACTGCCTCTGCGCAAACGGAAGCTTCCGGGGGCGGAGCTTATGGGGGGTGGAGTCTGACGCCACTCTATCTCATCCAGAGATACAGGGGTGGGACGCATATTTAATGTGGCACCTGAAAATATATATATACACACTACTGTTCAAAATTTTACTTTCTTTTTACCATGTTTTTAGCCTCTTATGCTCACTGAGGCTACATTTATTTAATTAAAAATGCAATAAAACTAATATTGTGAAATATTACTGCAATTTAAAATAGCTGTTTTCAATGGGAATATATAGTAAAATGTAATTTATTGCTGTGATGCGCAGCTGAATTTCCAGCATCATTCCTCCAGTCTTCAGTGTCACATGATCCTTCAGAAATCATTCTTATATGCTGATTTACTGCTCAAGGAACATTTCTGATTTCTTATTACAGTTGTGCTGCATCATATTTTGTGTAGAAATGTGATGCATTGTTTTTCAGGATGAATAGAAAGTTCAAAAGAACTAGAAATGTGACATTATAAAACATTTGATTGACAGTGTATTTAAACATTTTGATCTGTAACTGGGTTCAACCTGATCTTTGTACATTTTATCAACCTACAGTAAAACAAGCAAAGTTGGTTAACCTGGCGTTGTCTTCTCCAGCTGGTACCAGCGATAGAAAGCTCGTTTCTTCTGTTCGCTGAGATCTGAGCCCTGCTGGAGAAGCCAGTGAGAGATTCTGCTCTGACTAATGCCTGACACACAGAAACAGAAAACAAATCAACAACAAACGCATGCACTGGTCCGAGTCAAAGTGACAGACAGAACAATAAAGAAACAACAACCCATCATACATTCAGAATTTAGTAATTACGGTTTAATCTATTGTTTAGTTTATTAGGTAATCAGAACATATTGTTTAATAAAAATCTATGTGAAACCGGATTGTGAATAATTAACTGTATTTAGTGGCAAATGGCAAAATTGGAAACCAAACGGCCAAAAAAATAATCTATACACTTGATGCGGTTGTGAACAACAATTTAGAGATTTATCACTTGTCTCAAGGAATATTCCAGTTTCAAAACAGCATCTGTGACATGCTTTCGAGACATTTTGACTCTTGTGTAAATGCAAAAGTTTATTCTTGACAGAATCATTTACTTAACCACAGGTAGTTCATCTATCACACTACAGGACATTATTAAAGACAGGACATATAACACTGCAGTCTTCACTTTAGATTAATACTTACTGAAGCTATAAAAGTTGTTCAGTCGAGCAGTTTTCTCAGTCTATTGTTGTTTGATTTGACATTTACATCACAGATCGCAGCAGGTATATTAGGCTGCTGTCACTTTAAGATCTAACGCACAGATCCAACATATTTGACATGCATCCAATTTTTAGTTTATGTACACTTAAGGCAAAAAAACTGAGACACTGGTCAATGTTTGAGATTTTAATTTATTTTGCTGACATGTCTTCTTTCAGACTAGAGGAAAGAAAACAAAGACATGTATTTTATTACACATTATGTATTTGAGTCTGTATTTTCAATATCAATACATTTTCTCAACACGCATACATTACAATACATTCTCAACAATAAGTTTTCTCAAAATTATTTTTTCCCCTGAAGTCAGAAATCTTCACTTCAGTAGCACTTTCACTAGATTTTACCATTTTGTTCATAACTATATTCTGAGGGGTTTGTTAATATATCATTTGATATATATATATATATGTATATATTGGTATATATGTGTATATGTGTGTATGTGTATATATGTGTGTATGTGTGTATATATGTGTATATGTATATGTGTGTATGTGTATATATATGTGTGTATATGTGTGTATGTATGTGTGTATATGTGTATATATGTATGTATATGTGTATATATGTGTGTATGTGTATATGTGTATATGTATATATGTATGTATATATTTATATATGTGTATATGTTTGTATGTGTGTATATGTGTGCATATGTGTATGTGAATATGTGTGTATATGTGTGTATATATATGTATATATATATATGTATGTATGTATGTGTGTGTGTATGTGTGTATTATCCGATTTATGTAGTGATAAAAACATTCCCTCTGTAATAACCTTTGACTATAATATATCCAAAAAAGTACCTGGCTTTATCTAATGTTCAGATTTCTGTTCTGGAAATGTATGCAAATTAATGGATTCAGTACTGAGCCATGTAAATGTACCATATTTTTTAAAAATGAAATAAAATATTGATTACATTACAACTTGATCACTCATGTTAGTTCATTAACTCATGTTAACAGATAAAACTTTACAATTTAAAAATGTATTAGTAAATGTTGAAATTAACCTTCACTGACACTCTAGTAACAGACGCAACCCTGAAAAACATCTGCACTAAGAATCTTTCATGCACTGTGTATTTTATTAAAGTACAATGTCTTGCCTCATAGACTTGTATTGTAAGTACTTTTCTGAAATGATTGCTGATGATTGATTGAACATGATAAATGTTTTATGGATTGGGGTAATGACGGACTGACCTGTGACCTGAGCCACCACGGCCTGTGAGATGCGTCTGTTGCCCAAAAAGGCTTTGATTTCCTCCTTCACCAGGATGCTGTCTCTCCTGCACACATCACAGGACGCAAACATGACCGCTGCAATTCAACACCACAACAACATGACGTCTGTGAAGATTCAGTTATCGAACTCCTCGCAGAATGTCTCAGAGAAAAATATCCCTGCTTACACCCGGTAAACACACTCGCACATCAACAGCGCTATATTCAGGACAGGTTTAGAGTGAGTTTGAATCTGCTTTGATTTTCCCTTTTCATTTCATCTTAGTTTTTTTTTTTCGTTTGTATAGTTGTTTATTAATTTTTGTCTTCAGTTGCAGTTTTAGTTATTACATTAAGTTAAAATACGGGGAAATGAGAAATGTTTTGAGACTTTACTTTTTTTATATATATATATCTGTATAGTTGTTTATTCATTTTTATTTTTGGTTGTAGTTTTAATTACATCAAGTTCAAATACGGGAAAATTTTAAATGTTTTGACGATTTCTTTCTTTTTTTTTTTTTGGTCCGTTAATTCATCTCAAGGCTCCAAACTGCTAAACTGAACAGATTGCAAATATAATTTGAAAAAAAGAAAGAATAAATACATACAAAAATATTATTACTATAAAAATACAAATAAGAAATCTAAAAATATGCATGTATTATTTAAAAATAAATACTGGTCAACCAATAGTAAAACAAAACAAACTTGCAATTATTACTACATTTTTGCAAGACTGTGTGGCATTCAATTATTATCTTAGTTATTGTTTTCTTTTAATCTCTATATAGGTTTTAATTCATTTTTTCTTGTAAATAAAGTAACAAGTTATCAAGTTATACTAAATAAAAAAGATAAATGTTGCTTTGACAGCTAGCTGAAATTTTGTAATATATTTTTTTATTTTATCATTATTTTTATATACTTTCTGTAGATTTTAATTTATTTTATATTATACACTTTTATATTTTTCATTATATATTTTTTTTTTATGTCAGTATTTATATTTCAAGTAATGCACATTTTCTAAAGGTGTTTATCATATTAGTTGTAGTAAACTATAAGAACCCTGAGTGACTGACCTCATGAGCTCCTCCACCTTGTCATCTATATCCAGGTCCTCCTCTGACCCGTCCAGTCCGTACGACCTCACAGCTGTCGCAGTGTTCACTGGGTAATGGCTGGGCGACAATTTCCCATTGGGTGTCATCACCAAAGCGTCCCGCCCGTTCTGTGCCATGGCGACCAGAGAGATGGGCGAGGGTAAGACTGCGGGTGGAGACGTGGCGTAACTGTTGTTGGGCGACGGCGATAAATTACCGTGGAACTGTGTTTGCGTTGCTGTGGAAGTGGTGGAGGAGGTCAACATGGTGGAGTTGCTAGTGCTATTTGAGGTGGGTGTAGTGCTTGAGGTGGTGGCGTTGGAGTCCGACGGGCCGCGCCGGCTGTATTTGTCCCCGTGCTCACGGTCGAGTCGCTCCAGGGTGTCCAGCGCATGCACGATCTCAGGTTTGGTCATACCTGTACGCCGCAGTCTCTGGAGCAGGTCGATCTGTTCGATGGTGAAGCGTGGCTCATCTGTGTAGTGAGACATTCTGACAGCACACACAAACAAACACAATGTACATCAATCACATGTGCATTAACAGCTGTTATAGGAGAGCGTTCATGAATGCTGACAGAAGAAATAAACAGATGCTTCATTCAGAACTGAAGGTTTTCATACCGTGCAGCAGGCCTACATACTGAATCCTGTCTATTAACCAAAAATTATGCAATCGATATTTTGAACATTAACATGCAACATTTTTGACACGTGACCTCAAAATGCTGAATGATTAGGTGAATGGTATCCAGTTATCATCTTGATAAATTATAAAAACAAAAAAATTGGTCATCCAGTAGTTAAATAAATCCTAAAAACGTAAAGCATTCTGAACAAACAGTTAATCAAAAAGTTGAATTGAATTTAGGCTCCAGAATGTAACTAAACTGTTCACAAACTTATTAAAAAAATACATCTATAAAATAATAATTACTATTAAATGATTTTAAATTTTACAACAAAAAATACATGTAAAAATATCTGCGATATTGGTCAATCACTAGTAAAAGAAAGAAAGAAACAGAAAGATACTGTGCAGTACTATGTACTCCCTACAATTTAAAAAAGAAAGTAGAACAACAATATGCACCAATACATATTTCAAACATTATGCAACATTTCAACTCAGGTTTACACTTGATATTAAATTGCCATGAAATAACTCATGCCTCGTATTGTGCAACAAGCAGTAAATAACAAAAGTTTTAAGCATAGTCAAGAAAGTATGAATAATGGGTTGTTTCAAGTTTGTTCATAAAATTAAAAAAGGAAAAATGTTGTTGTTATAAGATTTTTTACTTTATAATAATATTATATGAATGAATATTTAAAAAACAATTTTGATAAAGTTTATAATAAGTGCCAAAAAATAAAAATAAACTAGTAGAACAAAATCCTAAGAATTCCCAACAAACAGTAAATCAAGGTATTAATAATAATGGATGATGTTCCTTTTGATATTAATCCCAGGGTTTGTTGTTATTATTATATAAAATGTGCAACTTTATGGTAAATATAAGCATATTTTAGTATAAATAATCTTTAACATCTAATAGCCATGATTATAGCCATGAGTCATTCTTCAATTAAATCTTTAGAGTTTAAGTCAGTGCAATGCAACAACAAACACTTCCATTTTTTAAGACTGGTTCTCCTTAATAAAAGACCTGGGCCCGTATTCATAAAGATTCTAAGAATCCTCTCAGAAAACTCTTAATTTAGCTTAAAAACTTTTACGTAGGAGTCTTAGCTTAACTTTCATCTTAGTGAGGAGGCGTGAAAAAAAAAAAGAGTGATTTGATAAGTATAGGGTCTATTCTAATTCTCACTTTGAATTAACATGCTTAATTTTTCCTATTTGACTGTTCTCTCTCTCTCTCTCACACACACACACATTATATGTGTGTATATAAATCCTTTTTTTTATTTACCTTTCTTTTAATTTCCTATAAGGTATTTGATTGGCTTAGAATGATAAAAATTGTTCCACTCTTTCCAATTACAGTGATTGCTGTCCTATTTAAGTGGCGGTTTGAATGTTGGTTTTAATGTATCAAATATGGAATCTAAACCAAGAAGGGCGAGAAAGCCAAACTGGACAGAGGAACAGTGTTTACTGTTAGCCCAGTTAGTGGATGAACACAAGGCCATTCTTAAAGGAAAATTCGGGCCGGGTGTCACAGCAAGGGACAAGAAGCAGACATGGGAGCGTATAGCACAAACTATTAACGGTTCATTCCCCCTGCTTCTGCGCACCTATAAGCCTGCTATATTCATAAATGCAGTTTTTTTTGAGCCTGCAAGGTGGGAATGTCCAGTGGAAACGAAATGAACTGCGACACAATAAGATGTTCTGAAAGTGCTGTAATTGTTTGTGTGATCACTCTGCTTACAGAAGGTTGTGACAGACCCAAATCATCACTATTGCATTGTTGCATTTTCCCAGTTGCCAAATATCGTAATGTAGTGATTAATTTCTGGCGCTATGGCATTTCTGTGCTGTGTCGGAGATGTTAGCACGTCTCTAATAAGATGATCCCTGCACGATCTAATCTATGGCGTCTTATTAACTCACTGTCATCCATTGTCTGCAACACATTTCTTCTGCCTCTTCGTCTTTCTGCCATTTTCTCCTCTGCTAAAGAAACTCTTAAGCCTCTTAAAAGTCCTCGTCTGTGCTCCTAACAAGTTTGACCTTAAGACCTCTTTTAAGGGATGCTTTCTGAATTACTTTTTTCTTTACTAGGATTTTTTTCTTTAATTTTAAGAGTAAACGCCCACATTTCTTAGAATTTTATTATTTTGTCACTAGGAGCTACTTTTTGCATTAAGATTCTTTATGAATACGGGCCCTGTTCTCTTTCATAAAAACTGACTCTAAGACGCATTAGTTAATGTTTCTACGGTTTGAATCAATCCAATGACTTGCTCACTGAACTGTTCAGAGCTTCTACTAAGTTAACAGCTCAGTTTAACAGTCGTTTGTTTTTAGTCTGGAACTGTGTGTCAGATTGTAAACAGAAGGTGGAGCGCATTGCATTGTGGGTTACAGGTTGTACATTTCCTTACTGTGCACAGCTTTCGAACACATATTTTCTATAAGAATAGAAGGAAAGAAATACTGCCAGAATTCACTCCCAACATGTCAAGACTCAAGACAAACGAATGAATTATCATAATTTCAAGTGCGCCGCCATCTCATGGCAGTCGAGTTATGATGATAAAAGCAGGATTCATCTGACCTACTTAAAATTCTGTTTATCCAAGATGCCTTTCATTAAAAACCATGAGCAATAACTGTCGTTGTCATCAAGGAAACTATCCCACCCAATGACTGATGGGAGTTTATGTAACTCCAGATTAAAGCGCAAAATGCAAATACAGAGCATGCTTTGTTTAACCTTCGAATCTAGAGCACATCAGTTTTATATTAAGCTAATGGTTAGACATATTAATACCAGGCAGTAATAGATGACTAGCAAGTTAATAAGTGACTAGACAAGTTAACCGCTAACCTTACACCGCTGGAGCCAAAGCACTCGCCGCTAAAAAAGGGCTCAGTGGGCTTTTATACAGCTTAATTGCTTCCACTAAGATCTCAGATGATCCTTATAAAAGTCTGTGATAGGAGCGCTGAGGGTTTCTAAAAATATATCACTGTGAGGCGTTGACTGAAGCAGAAATTGTGTGTGCGATGAAAGATACAAAATGCTGTCGTCGTCATGAAGAAGCCCTTTTGTCATGCATGCAATCCTTCTCTGACATCATGCACAGAGGATCTCACCCATAAACCCTGATCATGAGGCATTAAATACTGCAGGCGTTCACTGCAGGGCTCTTTATGAGGGCACAGCTGCAGAGACTGCAAGTCCTGCACCGCATGCACACGTGCATCAACTCATCTGACTGCATCCAGACACATCAGATGAGTTCACTGAAAGCTTTAAATAATAATAATCCACATGAGAATCCATGCACCCTTCTTTTCATTTAATAAGCACTGGTTATGTAGACGTGGGCATTTTGGAAAACAAAATTAGACTGAATTAGGCAGGATGGAAAATGTCTTTTTTTTTTTTTGCATTATTTGGTCATTTTTACAATGTTCTCCATGTTTCTAAGATTTACAACGAATATTAGTACATGGCATGCTATAGCAAACTTTGTGTAAATAATGATTAGAGTTGTGGTCTGGCACAGGTTTTATGACATGAATGTGTACATTAAACTACGGAGCACCTCTGGTCCCACTTTGTCAAAAAAAATATATATAACTAACTCGTGGCCTCAAGATAAGTTAACTCGTGGCCTCATTCGTGCAATATTATCTGTTTTAATATTAAGTGTAATATAGTTTGCTGCAGTTCTGCTTCTATTTATTTACTAGTGCTGTTCATCACAATCAATTCAATTCTGTTAATACAGTAATGTAAATCTTGTATTTACCAACTTCTATTATTATTTCTATTCCTTTAAATGTCTTGATGTGCACATCAACTGTGACACAAGAAAGTCTTATTAACAGAATTGAATTGATTGTGATGAACAGTACTAGTAAATAAATAGAAGCAGAACTGCAGCAAACTATATTACCCTGAATATTAAAACAGAAAATATTGCACAGAATGTGAAGTATTACATTGCACTACAGTACAGGGTCCAGTTTAATAACAAAGGGTCCATGTGTCAGACACTTCACTATCTTGAGGCCACGAGTTAACTTATCTTGAGGCCACTAATTAGTATCTTGAGGCCACGAGTTAGTTATATATATATATATTTTTTTTTTTTGACAAAGTGGGACCAGAGGGGCTCCGTATTAAACCTTTAAACCCCAACATGTAAAAGATCACAAGTTAATATACACTGAAGAACAAGATGCATTTTAACAGCTTACATACTTAGGAGTTGCAACAAGCTTTTATAAATAGGAGCGTGCATAAAAAAAGATGTATCCCAAGGGGAAATAAATCTTTTTTTTTTTTTATGCATTTAAACGCTCCTCACATCCTCAGACAGATACTGGAATCTCAAGTTATGAAAGCAAAATCCAAGCATGCAAACTCGTGATCAATGAGGATCATTAGCAAAGCACTTTCATTTAACTTCATCTGTGCATTACATCTGAAGGGCTTCGGTCGACCGGTCAAAGCCCAGACTGGAATTAAAATCTGGATATTTTCTAAATGCATGTCATATGATAACAATAATAAAAACACAGATACACGCCCATCATCTTTGTGCATATAAAAACTAACAGCATATCCAGCGTTAGAAAAAGACCGCCTGCGTGCATACGAAACATAAACATACATATAATACACTTATAAAACACTTATTAAATAACAATTCCAATGAGATACATTGGGTTTTTCAACCTATATAAACAAAAATAAGTTTTGCATGACTCATCTGTGTCCTGACCTTTGCAAAAAAAACACCAAAAGGGCTTAAAATTAACAGCACATATGCAAAAATAAATATCAACGAGTTATTCACATGACTGTTTATTAGTAAATATGAATAATATGCACAAATAAATACATGGGTTCAGCACTTTCAAACTAGAAAAACTGTCTACATAACTCATTAACTGGCAATTGTATTACTGTATAAACTATCTAGACGTGTATAGATTTAAACTAGATGCATATGTCGATTAAAAGTTCAATCACGAAGCGAGTTTTACAAAGATAAACAAAACGAGCTGAATTATCCAGGCGGCTAGTTAGCTTAGCACGAACCAGCACAAAACTGACTTTCCTCAGGGACAAAATTACGTTTCTTACCTGGAATCAGGAAAATACACAAAATCTCAGTGCAGCAGATCATTTAATGCGCTCTGTCAGACGACGAAGATTATATTTTATGTGATGTTGTGAAGAAGACTCGCCCTGATTGACTGACTGATCGTCTTTGTCTGACTGACAGCAGACGCGCTGACGTCATGACGCACGCTTTCCATGACTCGGGAAATGTAGTTCCAACGCGCCTCGATAGTGAATGCGATTGTGAGAGATAGACGTGTTCCTTCTTTTTTTATTTCAATCAGACTACAGAAAAGAAGTGGAGGAGACGTGAGTGAGTGTTAAAGACTCAGGTTTCCTTAAGTTAACTTTATAACACGTAAAGGTGCATTTAAAGTTAATTTAATTGTGATGGCATCTCAGGAGGATAAACATAGCATGGACATGATATATTCGGGTAGCCTACTTCAGTAGAACTTCAGGTTCTTCTTTCATTAAATGAAAAGAAACAAGAGAGAGTGTTATAAAAAGTTAAGGGCGTAGAATTTAGTAGAGACATGTCAATAAATTATACTGCTATAGCAATAATTTTGATCAGACAAATAAATATGCATACGTAACCACTGTTGTTGTAATGTCGGCCGAATGTAAAATAGGTCATACCATTTATATTGCCTGAGAATTTCAAGTAAATGCGTTAGAAAGGACTTCATTGAAAATTAGCTTTTCGAACCCCCGGGCCGCGGACCGGTACCGGTGTAGCAGTCGATTCTGTTCCCCTCGGAATGTCTGTTCCCCTTTAGGCAAACATACTACGATTCTTGCGTAGTTGTGGAGTTACTATAAGTACGATCCATAGACAGTAAAAGAAATGGACACAGCGACCCCATTGGAACTCAATTGAGACAAGTGAAGTCCGTTTTTAGCTATTTTTAGCACTTCCGTTTCTGACGCGCAGACTCAAACTAAGCTTGATGACGTCAGCAACATGTCTGACATTTGTAAATCTTCTAGTAGCTGTGCGTGCAAACTGCCATCGTTAATCTTGCAGAGACGGCGAGCTTGAGCGGGGAGTTCTTTGGCGTGAGAAGGAGTAAGTATTCTGATTAATTATTTTGTATAATAATTTAAAATGTAACGACAGTACGCCATATTAAGTTAATTGCCTGCGAGCTTCTCCTCCTGTCTGTACGGTAATGCGACAGGGAGTCGAGTGGTTATGACGCAATCGTTAGCCTATTTTTACAAAAACTGTTTCTACAGGGCCATAATGTAACATAGAAGGTAATGGAGCCCTTTATACATTGTCGTGTATCTTTAGAAATAAATAATGGACAAACGGAGTCTTTAAACGCCTCAGATGTAAAGTTATTCGCTGTCAAAGTGACGCCAAAGTGAATGGGAGGTCAATGGGATGCTAACGCAAGTGAAGTTCTGCTACAAGATGGCGGCACCCGGCCGACTTCAACTTCCGGTCGACTTCCTTGCCGCCTGGTACGATCAGAACTAGCGTGCGCAAGAAGCACGACTGGATGTACGGCAAGTCAAATGGTTCAAAATACCGTCCTAAATCCTAAACTTGAAAATAGTTTTAAGACGAGAGGTTTTTCAACTTGAAATTTATTTCCTTTTTTTTTAATTTTATTTATTAATAAAATAAATCGTTTAATTTATTAATGATTACAATGTGGTGTTTGAGGCTTTGGCTATTCTGTTTTATACTGTCGTATACTTATTTATTTATGCTCATTTATTTTGACTTTTTTATTATATGCCTTGCTGTTGTTGTATTTATGTATGCACTTAAAATATTTGTGTGTGGTGTGTGCAAAACATACATTAGAATAAGTATACAATGAACCATAAATGTTGTGTATAAATCAGAACCCTATGCACACATTAACATTTTAATTCATAGTGATCTTTTTCCCATTTATTCAATAAACTATAAACCTGGTTAACAGACTCTGTTCCTTGGTTAGAAAGAATTATCTTTGTTGCCTTTTTTAACCATTTATCAACGTCCACCCCCATTCCAGGCCAGTAGAATCTAGCTTAAATGGCAAGCTTGCTTGTTTCTAATTCTAAAAGAAGAATTGATGTATTGATGTATAGCTGTATTGTTAAAATCTAAACAAATAACCTGCAATGAGGTTCTAAAGGTCCAATTGAAGGAATACACCATTTAAACTGAAATTAGAAAACAGGTCATTGTCAATGTGCTAGTTGCTTAAGTCAGTTAAGTATAGTCTTGACAAGAACTGACTTTTTGTTTTGGTGTATAGCTCACTTTACTATGAGAAAACATTTCAGTGTAGAGAAGTTTTCACTTAACGTAATTTGCTTACCATCAACTTGGAAACTGGAGGAACATCTGCAAATGAAATATTTCTGCTCTTTTTTTAAGACAAATAGATAAACACCTTGAGTTTTGTAATTTAGAATTTCCTCATATAGTTTTGACATATATGAGGAACTATATTCCACTGTTATCATTAAGAAGGTAAACAGATTAATCAAATAGTATATTAGTTCAAATGTATTGTTGCTCTATATGAAAACAGTAATATAATACCCTGAGTTTGGACGTTAGCACGGACAGATTACACTAATTTGCAATGGAAAAATTAAACTGCAAAAACTTGGACATAAGACAAAAATAAAGGAACAATTGCAAGATGAATAAAAAACAATAGAACATAAACGGGATTGTGAGAATCATTTCACTATGTTGAAGTGTAAGAGATTTGTCCCTTTTTGCTTTCCTTACATCCAGGTGTGTTTGGTGTATTTGCATGCGCCAGTGTTGCCTAATTTAGTCTACTTTTGGGAAATGTTTGATTAACTATTTGGTTGGGTTTATTACACGGACCTGGCAACCCGAGGGGAAACAGTAATTCCAGAGGGGAACCGAATCGACTGCTACACCGGTCCGTGCGTCATTTAGTACCACACCAGAAGGGGCCACACAAGAAGGAATAAATAATTTAAATGAAGCTGCAGTTGGTAACTTTTGGCGCTAGCGTCTGGCGGAAGAACTTTGTAGCCGGAGCTACTTTACATCTATGGCGAGTCACGCAGGTACTGTGCTACTCTGCAGCGTTGCCGACCCCAACCAGAATAAAATAGTCTGAATATAAACACTTATTAGTGTGCCGTAGTGATTCAGGATAAGACAAAAACACGGTTTGGAAAATGGATTCATGATGTACTCGCTCATTATATATATATATTTTACATTTTCAACATAAAACAACACTGGCACAGCCCTGCGCTGACTGGACGAGCCGTGAGTGGTGGATTTTTGTAAAACAATAACAGAGGTGAAGGTAGAAGCAAGTGTGCTGAGCCATAAAGACCTTTTATTTTGAAAAAAGGCCGGATGCTCTTATTTTCATGGATTTTATATTCGTTTTTGTGGTGTATCTTATTTTTAAGGCATGTTTAAACGTCACCATAGCGACCAGAATCAGTGAAAAAAAGTGGGTTGGGGGCAGAGAGGATGTTATTCATGTTATGTTGTTGGCACGATATTACGAGGACGCTAATAAAGTTGCATACGTATACACAGTGGATTAATGTTTATTATTTTTACAATATGCCACAGTTTTTGTGCCAGTCGTATAATTTTTTTTGTTGTATTTATCCGTCACACCTTAAAGCCCGGCCCGTGAAAATATTGTCTGACATTAAACCGGTCCTTGGTGCTAAAAATTGCGGACCACTTTGTCGCAAAATGATTCAATGATTCGAACGCTCCAATCACATTGCGTTCCGCGAATCATTTGATTCAGATCGCGACTTCTGAATCGTATCGCGAATCTTTTTTTCTGCTTTTCATTTTTTCTTTCTTTTTTTTTTATAAAACAGTAAAAAACATCAAACCATCCAGGTAATACATTTATAAAAACAAAACAAAAAAAGGAAGAATACACGAATAAAAAAATGGTGGTTAAGAAAATTAACCTTGGTTTTAATATAGTAACAGTGCAGTAACCATGGTTTAGGATGAACAGAACTTTGGATAGTTTCCATATACTGTTCTAGATCATCTCTGAGTAAAGAAAAGTGATGTTTCGAGGCAGATTTTGTGAAATTTAGCTAGCAGGTCGCACAAATTAAGTTATATTTTATTCTGTTTTGAGTAGTTAAACAAGAAAAGAATAAAACTTCTTTAAAACTGCTGCTGTGATGTTTTTAGTTTTACATAATAAAAATGTTTTAATTATTGCCTGAATATGCTAACATAAAAAGCTATCTTTGTGAATTATGAGTATGTTAGTTACTATAGCTATAAATAAAGACTTTACACGGCATGAAACTGTGGTTAGAAGTCTATCATAAATGCAAAAAAAAAACCAAACAAAAAAAAACCTATGATCTATGTATTTAATAACCCCAAAATAACAATCATGACCTTTTTGTGTTTCATTTGTTAAAGCAGGAGGTAGAGTGCGCTGTTTTACACTGTTAACTATAAATGGATGGTCAAACAAATGACAATGACATCTCTGTCCAGATGAGCTCTGTATCTGATGGAGTCTTCTGTGTCCTTGCCACACATTTAATCTACATATTATATTTCTGTAAAATGAAATAATATGCAGGAATGTTTCAGTGCCGCCCACATTCAGAGCAGAACGTGATGTAAACTAGCATTGTGTTGTTGTTGTTGTTTATGATGTCTTGTTTTCTAGGTTAACAAAAAAAAGACATTATGTGACCAAGATTGAGAGATTTACATATGTGGGTGACACTGTGCATATTCTGAAGGTTTGTTGTAAATATATCACACCTTTTCTTGACAGTTTATGACGGTTCATTCAGGTTACACACACTCATGCATCACAGTTCACTCAGACATGGTTTCTGTACCTTTACTTACAGAAAAAGTACTGTGACCGTAATGATGATGGTAATACCAAGGGTTTTTCCAATTACCAGTGATTACTTTAGTCATGTACCATTTGGTATTTACCCTGCACTCAAATTTCCATTTGGTATTCACATGGTTCTTTGAAGAATAGCATAGTATTAACATAAGCAAGACAACAAGTGTTGTTTCCAAGCAGCTTTATAGAGACAGGACTGTAAACACAAGTGACATTTCTGACACTTCTATGTCAGTGTTTGTCATGACATGCTGTCGCGCTTGTGGCTAGAGTTTGCCAAAAGAAAGGCAATAACTTTGGCCTAGTTCTGCTGGCTTTGTCATTAAAGATGTTTGATTATTTTTATTTTGTTCACATGCTTCAGGTTAGGGGGTTTATCTCATAAAAACATGTATTGGTCACAGTTTACCCCTATTTTAAGATCAGGACCCCCTAAATTCTCATGATCATAAATCATAAAAATCTCACTCTGATTTCTTCAGAATATTTTATTGAGAATTATTTAATTTCCAATGCAAATACAAAAATACAAAAAAATATCAATATTTATATAAAAAAATATATCGGTCAATTTTTTAAATAATTTTATAATATATAATATAATATAATTTTTTAAATATTATACAATATTTAAATTGGCATGAATTCATTGAGAGCAGTGCTTAAATTAAGCTAAGCATGATCACTTTACAAAAATTAGCATTTTGCATTAAGTATATTTTTACAGTTTACATTTTTTAGATATATATAATATTTATATATATTATATATATATATATATATTAAGAATAAGTTAAATGCTGTACAGTACATTTTTCCAGGATGTATAAATATTTTATTCTGCATTATAGCAATGTATAGTAAGGTAAATTTTGTTTTATCCATATATATCCATACGTACATGTATGTATGCACAATGTATATATATATATATATATATATATATATATATATATATATATATATATATATAATTTTGTTTGGGACTACCATGGTGTACGTATATTCAAAAGAATGTGGTTATACACCACCTTTCAAAAGTTTGGAGTCAGTAAGGATCCTAAAGTTTATATTTTTTATTGAGCAAGGATGCATTTAATTGAAAAATGACAGTAAAGACATTTATAATGTTACAAAAGATAGGGTGAAATGTGACCTGGATATGTTCTTTGTCAGATTAATCCTGATATGCTCTCAGATATTAGTTTTCTTCCCTACACTGTTTCCCCTTCAGCTACTAATGTCTGATCTACCTGACACAGAAAGTTGATTTGAAGTTATGACAGTCTTTTCCTGATTTGGCAGAATACTGTGGTCCAGCTGTCAACAGGGGTCACAGACATCTGTTTCAACCCCCTCAGCTGCTAAACGCTATGAGAGACTGAGCGCATGAGTTAAAATTAGCTCTTAGTCGACACAGAGCTTCACGTCAGGACATAAAGGAGTGTGGGATCTCTTCAGACACACTAAACTGTTTCTTTACCTTGCCCAGGACGTTAAATAGGCATATCCAGATTGATATTAACCTGATCTGGCCGTCTCTACCTCCCTTCTTATTGGTCTCTCTCTCTCTCTCTCTCTCTCTCTCTCTCAGACTTGCATTGAGGACAGTACAGTTCTCACAGACCGCTAGTGCTCGGACAGTCTCAGTAGAAACAGAAGACCGAACCGCAAGAAGGAGCGCTTTTGTCATGCTTCATTCCAGGAACAGATGGACATTGAAGTGGACATTTCTTTTGACACATTTTTGAAGTCTTTGCTGACTTTGACACAAAGTCATCTGTGAACGGATACCCGTAACTTGGGACCATATCAAAAGGGTATGTTGTGCACTTCAAAAAAAAAAAAAAAAAAAAATCATATTATGTTTTTAATATTTTAAAGGAGAAACTGAGTGTTTTTGTAAACCTGTTGCTATATTGTATATGTAAAGTGATTGGTTTATGTGTGTGTGTGTGTGTGTGTGTGTATGTATTCAAACACACAAACATACATATATTTAAATGTATAATTAGTATACAATTTAAATATATATAAAATTGGACACATACACACATGTATATTGTAATTAATAAACTAAATTACATATACAGTAATAATTTTATAAATCTATATACATCTATATATGTAATTTGATAATTTTTAATTTATTAATTATAATTAAGTGATACTTTATTTTTGAATTTTTCTTCTTACATGTTTGGTTTATTATTTTGCTATAACCCGTTTAAAATTAGCTGAGAAGCTTATAATCGACAGGTTCCTTTTGTGCCAACTTACCCCATATAGTGTGATGACATCAGATTTATGATTTTTGCCTGGCGGATGATAGTATGGATAAAAACAATAATAATAAAAAAAAAACTTTGGATTTACATTGCAAGAGGCACTTGAGCCATATCTAGAGACTTGGGGGAGGGACTTGAGCCATATTTAACTTGGTCCAGTAAAAACCACCTGGCAAATACATAAATCAATTAAAACCAGACAGCAATGCCCACTCGCAAGTTATTTTTGCAGGAAGTATGACAATGTAGTTTTATTTCTGTTTATGTGCACGGTGTCCATGTAACTGAGATATTTCTCTGAATCACTGAGTAAGGGCAGCTTTCAGGAAGCGCTTCATCAGATTGCACTTAGCGATACTATTTCCTACTGAAGGAGTTCCTCTGAACGGGCTCACGGGAGACGGCTGGCAGCATTACAGCACTTTGAAGTCCTCAGTGACAGAGTTGATGTCTTAAATCAGCCTGTGTGACTCAATATTCTCTCTGGATTTAGGCTCTGTCTGAACAGTTCAGCTTTCTGGAGGAAGTCCACATGTGGATGAGTAGAAAGAGAAAAGCTGCTTGTGTTTAGGCTCACATTGCATTTTGCTAATAATGTTGGAATCTGAGCATGTGCATTGTCATATTGATGAGGCACCACACAGTAATGTTGTTCGTTATCATGGTCACTTGGAAACGGTATGGCCCAGTATAGAATCATCGGCTGGAGTTAGCAGCTGAACTAATGACCTGACGCGATGCGATAAGACACGGTACATGACATCAGCGCTCTAATTCTGCACCGCCATCTCAGAAACAACAAAGAGCTCGCACTCATACCATCAGTTCTCGCTGTCGTCATGACAACAAAACAGAGGCCGTTTGTTTAGATGGTTTGTTTAGTTCATTCAAATGTGTTTAGTTTATTTTTAACAAAAAGCACGTAGGTTCTAAATGTCAACTTACATCACTGTTTATTGAGTTTACTAAAACATGCACTTACCAAAAAGTACACGCTTAGGACATTTTTTTTTTGTGCTATGGCATATATTAACTGTGGTACTACCATAGTTTTGGACATGGAGGTACCATGGTATTCTTTGAAGTATGATATAAGTATGTGTATGGCACCATGGCATGACCAATGCACATTGTAATACCATGCTAATTGAAAAAAGCAATAACTGAGAAATATAGTATATATCAAAGTAAATGTGTTTGGGCTTGTACTCTATAACATGGTATTCTCTGCAGTTCCCTTGAGTACTATTTACTGTAGTTTGAGTATGATACACTACTGTTCAGTTTATTTCAAATATATTATTTTAAAGAAATTAATACTTTTCGTCAAGGATTCATTAAATTGATCAAAATTGACAGTAAAGATATTTATAATAATTATAATATTACAAAATATTTCTGTTTCAAATCAATGCTGTTATTTAAAAAAAAAAAAAAAAAAAAAAAAAAATATATATATATATATATATATATATATGTATGTATATGTATATATCATGGTTTCCACAAAAATATGCAGCAGCACAACTGTTTCCAACAATAATAAGAAATGTATTTGAGCAGCAAATCATCATATAAGAATGATTTCTGAAGATCATGTGACACTAAAGACTGGTGGAATGATGCTGAAATAATATTATTAATATTAATATTAATAATATTTCACAATCTCACAGTTTTTTGCTGTATTTTTGATCAAATAAATGCGTGTGTGTTTGTTTTTAAAGGAGCTGTTGCATCTGAGCTGTGACATCGGGTATGTGCCAAATGTTAAACTCTTCACCTGTTAGTACTCAAGGCTGTATAGCGTCAGTCTTCACTTCTTCGGGAATGGTGTGTGTCTCTAAAAATGACACAGACATAGAATTAACATTATATCACTTCAGTCAAAGCAGGCTCTGTGGTGAGGTCATCTCTCTGCGGCAGCCCACAGCTATTGTCAGGAAAAAAACAAGGCGGTGAGCCAAAAGCATTACTGCAGACGCTGAGAGATCTGGGGTCACTCGTGGCTTTGTGCTTTTCTGCAAAACTCTTCCAAAGCAGCAATCTTGGATATTATTATTTTTCTGATGGATTAGTTGTGACATAGTATTAATTACAAATTTGATGTTTAGTTTATTCTTTAATCCAAAGTGATTTGAGTACACTTAAAGAAACAGTTCACCCAAAAATGAAAATGTTGAAAATGTTGACGCCATCCAAGATGTAGATGATATGTTTCTTTATCAGATCTGGAGAAATGCAGCATTGCATTACTTGCTCACCAATGTATCCTCTGCAGTGAATGGGTGCCGTCAGAATGAGAGTCAGAACAGCTGATAAAAACATCACAATAATCCACACCACTCCAGTTCATCAGTTAATGTCTTGTGGAGCGAAAACCTGCGTTTGTAAGAAACAAATCAATCATTAAAAACTTCAAACAAGTCCTCTATCCATAGTATTACTTCCTCCAGTGAAAAATTAATTTTGTCTGAATCAGAATTGAATCACAGGTCAAGCACCCGTTTCCAAGTGTAAGCACTCCAAAATGATTCTAAACAAATATGTTGGTGGATTTTGATGTGAGAAACAACAGGGAAAGGACTTTTCACTGGAGGAAGTGTTATTATGAATTATGCATGGATATTTTGGCCAGTTTTTATCAGCTGTTTAAACTCTTAATCTGATGGCACCCATTCACTGCAGAGGATCCATTGGTGAGCAAGTGATGCAATGCTACATTTCTCCAAATCTGTTCCCATGAAAAACAAACTCATCTACATTTTGGATGGAATGAGGGTAAGAACATTAAAATTTTTGGGTGATCTGTTCCTTTAAATCTCCCAAATGCTATTAACTTTTGTCTTTCTGGTCTTTTTGTGGACAGTCATATATTATTTTTCCAGCATAAAAAAAACTATAGTACCATTATAAATTCTGTTAGTGTGATACGAGAGTTTAATCACTTCAACTTATTTCCTCCGTCCTCTCATTTACTGTATGAGGGAAATGACATCATCTTCCTTCCATCAGAAAGGCATCTGTTCATCTGGTCTTTTGTCCACTGTGACCGACGATCGGAGCAGATCCATGCAGCCATATAAAAACATGTTTATCAGGACCATTTGCTCATCAATCACATCCGTGCAGGACAAAGGAGATCGCTGTGATATAAATGACTCCCAAAGCGTGTATGAAGCTAACACTGAAGTCATTACACGTCGAGTGTTTCTCATTCTGGGTCAGCAGATGTCTTTCTGAAGGAGGTGATGTTGAAGGATTCGTTTGTGCAATGGAAAGGTAGCAGATAGCAGAGCTATTCCTGAGAAAAGGCAGGTAATTTTGCATCACAGCAGTCTTTGCTGACGGTAGGTCTTTCTTTCAGGATTTTTTGCTTTTATTATTATGATATTGACTTGACATGTTATTCCACAAATTTGGATTAGTATTCATTTCCAAATCCCTTTCCCGAGACCATTTCCAACTCTAAACCCCTCGTGGAGAGTTCAAGATATTTTCACTTAACTCAGCACATTTCTTTTCTTTTTTTTGCTGTCTGGACTGTTTTTTTTTGTTTTTTGTTTTTTTTTGTAGCAGATTGCAAAATATACAAATATTCCAAAAGTTCATGATTGCATCTTATCTATACATTTATATCTAGCCATCCATCCAGTATTCTATTGGTTCACCCATCTATCGATTCATCCATCTGTTGTTCTTCCATTCTGTCGTTCCATCCATCCACCCATCCATTCATCCATTGGATCCAGATTAGCGGTCAACAAATATGGGTTTTTGATGGTCAATTGTAAAACTATTGCCCCATAGATAAAGGGTGATACAGTTTTTCAAAGTAGCATAACTTAACATTACTAACCCCAAATTACTCTGAATTATTGTTCTGCATCTACCACTGAACGTTATATATTGCTGGACAGCGTTCTGGATACTTGATTCTGATTGGTCAGCTGCTGCATTCCGTTACATGTATTAATTGAATAAAGACCGTTCATATATATGATTATTATGAGATAATGACTGGCTGTATTTTACCTCTTAAGTGGTATTTAGGAGAGTGGGCTCTCTAATGTAAATCAGAGCGGCACAGAGGTGATGCAGATGAGAAAAGAGGCAAATTTCAATACAGTAGTACTGTGTGAACATCATAAAGTCCTCTTGAACTCTCACCTAAAGCACATCTCCACATTTTCATCATGTGCCATTTTAAACTAGGCTGTAGTTTATGATTCCTATTTTTATATGCTCTCTTCAACCTATCGGTGTCTCTCTCACTCTGTCCTTCCCCTGTGTGACATCAGGTCACATTTATTAGATTAAGGCTGTGGTCCTCATCATGCCAGCGCTGGACGGCTCATCATACACATGCTTGTTGAATGACAGTTTGTGCTCTGAATTAGTCTGAGCACTTACAATAGTCAGATGTGTTGTTTCATTTTTTTCATTTATGTTTTTATAGGACTATAAACAACTTAAAATGCATTTATGTATTTGTCAGATGCTTTATCAGCAACTGCATTGCATTCAAGGTGCACTTTTTTTTATCATATTCAATAGCCAGTTGAATAACGTGCACTCATGAATCATTCAGTCAGAACAGGAATGTGTGTTTAGATAGTGAATATAGTTAACTTGTTTTTTTATGCTGACTTTGACTTAAAGTGCATTCAGGCACAAATAGCTGGTGTGCACTTGTGATATGGCTATTTTTAGCGGCTCACACTACGGGAAGGTACAGGAGGAAATGGCAGATGGTCAGAGCTCGGTCTGATGCACGAATGTTGTAGGTAGTGTTGTATTTCTGATGAGAACATGACTGGAGCTGTATAAGGAAGATTGCATGGTGAACATGTTACAGAGGAGAATTCTCTGATGTTGGTCAAATTGCATTCTGCTACTCATTTCACTATCAACTTTTTCTCATGCATTAAGAGCAATGGACACCCTTAACAAGAATTTAGTCTAATTTTCCATTAGAACATCCAAAAATCCTTAACATAATTATGTTGCATTCAGTATTAAGACTTATTTTCAGCTATTTTTGTTACTGTACTTTTTGTTTTAAGTGTAAACTAAATCTGTCATCCAATCCAATCCAATCCAATCCAATCCACTTTATTTATATAGCACAATTTAAACAAACAAAGCACTACCAAAGTGCTACCAAAGTGCTTTACAGAGATGAAAATATAAAACAAACATCAACAGTAACAGCGATAACGAAGACCACAACAGCTCTTATGCTGAGTCAAAAGCCAGGGAATAAAAATGTGTTTTTAAACGAGATTTAAAAGTGTTTATCTGCTTGTCAAGCTTAAATTCACTATCAATTTTAATGCCTAAATTGGTCACTACTGGCTTTACATATTTCTGCAAGGACCCAAGGTTTATGGGAGTGGAGTCACAAACCCAGCTGGGTCCAAACACAATGATCTCAGGTTTTTCTTCGTTTAAATTAAAAAAATTAAAAGACATCCAGGTTTTAATATCCTTGAGACATTCAAGTAACGGAGTCAGAGAACCGTTTGCATCTCTTCTCAGTGGTAAATAGATTTGCGAGTCATGAGCATAAAAATGGTAAGAAATACCATGTCATATTTAAGATGCATTCCTAAAAAAACAAAAAATCTTAATGTGCATGCTACTTTTATTATTTTTAGACATTTTAGCTTAAAAAGGAGTCAAGATGATACATTTAAAATTAATGTAGCAATGTAAAGTTTTAAAATGAATTCCTTGTTTGGGAGCAATAAAAACACAGAAATTTGACTGTTGGTATACAACAAGTACAAATCCTATTTTAACAAGCATTTTAATCTAACGTGACGAGAAAATGAAAAACAAATCCTCAAAATGTAATTACACTGTACAATATTAAGGCATCAGAGCATTTATTTATTCTTACTGCACTGCAAAAAAAAAAAAAAATTCCACTCGTTTTAAGTATAAAATCTGCCATGTTTAAGATGCATTAGTCCTATTGTACTGGTATCTTGTTTTAAGGATTTGTGGACATTTCATCTGGAAAACAAATCCAAACAACTCATTAAAAATGAATTGCAGCATATATTGAAATGCATTAATGTGGACAGCAGTCTCAAAGTGCTCTGAGCTGCTACTGATCTGTGATCTGTACAGGAGACACATCTCGTTTTCTCTCCCTCAGAAGAAACATTTGAGAAGAAGGATGCACACGTTTTTAGCATTCAGCTGTAGATGTCACTGAGAAACAAATAAGATATTTAAGACATTGGTTTTCAATTCATCTGGGTTAATTTCAACTTTCCAGGAATTATTTCAGACATTTTCTAAAAAAAAAAGCAAGGTAAATCCTTCATAATAATAATGAATACAAACATATGCACCTAATTCTCTCTCACACAGAGGGCAGGAACAAACAGTTCTGTGTCTGATGTGATAAAATAATGACCCTGACCTTAATTCTGGCAATCATATGATCAACTCAAACACAGCGCGTCAGTTTGTGCCAGACAGATCGTCAGTGTGAGAGTTTGTCTGCCCTTATTTAGTCACAGTCCTCCAGCTTTCACACGGCTGAGACGAACTCGGACGTTTCCCTCAAGATCTGGAGATGTCTGTGTGTCTGAGTGGGTTCAGGACTGTCTCTCTGTTTGGTGGAGGATGGGGAGGAAATATTTGCACAAATGTCATCAACTTCCATTATGTCATGTAACTCTGGTTATCTAGTTGAGGTTGATGTTAGAAGTGGGTTGAAACCAATGCATGTATGTGTGTTTGCATTTCTATTTAATTCACTGTCGGTTTTACTAATGCATGCCAGTGTTGTTATGGTTAAAAAATAAATAAATAAATAATAGACAGATAGATAAATATTTTTTAAATTCAAAATCAAATAAAATATTCAATGAAAACCTAAATATTATGTGTTAAAACATAAAACCAAAATTAGAAATGATGCCTCGGCATTTAATTGAAATAAGTTTAAGTTAAAATATTACTAACTGAAATGGAGCTACAACTATAGTTGAAACTACAACTAAAAAAAAGAATTATAACTATAAAAAAATTAAATGAATAAAAATGACAAAAGCATTGTTGTTACTTTAGTGGCAGTTCCACTAGTGCAGGTCAGTTTTGTTATAGTTAACTAAAACTATGAAAAATATTTCTATTTAAAATAAAGCATGAAAAATGTAATGTAAATATTAGATGAAAAATGTAAACTAAAAAAAATTACAAGTGTTGCCTTGCCGTGTAACTGAAAGAAGTTTAAATTAAAATGTTAAAATCACTAACTGAAATAAAAATCAATAAAGTTGAAAAGTTGACAAAATCATATAACCAAAATTAAAATGAAAACAAAATAAGAATACAAACAAGTATATAAATAATACTTCAAAACCTTTATTTTTTTTTTTTGTCCCCTTGGAATTATAAGGTTCTATCTGATTTTTGTCAAAATTGATTTATTCCCATATTGTTATTCTGTGACAATTTATTTACATTATGTGTTAGATTCTTTTTATGTTGTATACATTATGGGATTTTTATTTAAAAAACAATAAGGTTCTATCTACACAGTCGAATGGAATGCAAAAACTTTGAAGCTCAATATCTCAAAACTACTCGGAATGCAGATAGAACCCTATAATTCCAAGGGGACGATTTGTAATAGATTATTTTTTATAGATAAATAGTTAATTTTATTCATTTATTGTGTTTAATCTTGTGAAATATGCATGCACCTAATAATATGCATGAGCCGGTTTTCATGAACCCAGATTAGCCGTACTGTTATACCAACAAAGAATGTGCCGGTGTTTGAGTGTGTATCCGTGTGCATCGAGCTCCAGCAGTATCCATTACTAAATATAAAGGAAGTGCCACAGATGCTTGCCCACCTCAGATGAATCTGAGCAATTAATTATCACCGGCGCTCATTCAGTTTAAATTTCCCAGGAGGCATGTGTGTAACAAAACCGATAGCTGTGATGTTAAACGGCCTCGAACAGACTGATGTTTCTGGTGTCTCCTGAGCACAAGTGTGTCTCTCGCTATAAATACTGCTCAATTTCAGCAAGGAGCAGCTGCGTGAAGCTCTTCAGGAGCGAGGTGCATATTCTCAGAGTAAATATAAGACAAACTCTCATTTATATCTCCCAGCTGCCTCCGTCTCCAATAATAACACAGCTAAGGTCACCCTGAAGCTCTCAAGCATAATCCAAGTTAAAAATATACCCGTCTCGAGTCAGAGAATAGAGGTTTGGGAAAAACTCCAGTAGTTTGAACTCTCATCTGAATTGCTGTTTGGGACGGCATCAGTCAACTCCCTGTCAACAGCTTCTGTACATTTTTTTGGATTCCATTATAGAGGGCATAATGAACGTCTGTGTGTATACAAGTTCTGTCAGTGCTATTTTGGACAGCGATTGAATGTCATAACAGAAGCACAACAAATCAAAGTCACCATTGAAATGAAAACACTCCCATGGCCACAACACGCTTCTATTAATAACACAAATACTTTCTGCAACAATTAGTCTGCCAGGAATTTCCCGTCTTTTCATCAGATTCACTTTGTCCAAAAGCCTGAGATCAACATATTGATTAGTAATGTTTATACAGTTTTTTTATTGGAATAATATAATATATATATATATTTATATAAGGAAATGTAAAAACATTTTCTTTTCTTTTTTTCTTCTCTTTTAGATAATTAAACACCGCATCACCAGAGTTGGTATTGTGGCTTTATATATGATCAGACACTTGCATGTGTTATTATTAACATTTTATGAAAATCAAGCTCAAATGAAGTTACAAGGTTTTTAACCAGCAAATGACAGTAGTATATGTTTTGTCATTAACGGCCGCATCAGAGGAAGTAAGTGCATTGCATTAAGTTTTTGTGAACTTACATGTTATAAAAAGTTTACAGTATCTACATGGGTGCTCAGTTTTTTGTTGTTAACTTATTTGGCCAAAATCTTGTGATTTAAAACATGATGTGCAATGCACAGGATGTATAAAACAGTATATTAACTACTCAGCAAATACTAAGACTCTTCTCCACTCTTCAAGCACAAAAAAACATGAACCTTTATTTATATATAAATATATATATATAAATATAGTGTTTCTTGAGTAAAGAAAACGCTATAATTTTTCAAACATCATTCCCCCCCCCCATCATTAATGAGTATTATTATAAAACACTTTATATTTAAAAATTATATAATAATAAAATACAAAAAATATTATAGAATTATATTTTTCATTTAATACTGTTAAAAGCTATACATAGTCAATGTGAAATAATTTTATATATTATATATATATATATATATATATATATATATATATATATATATATATATAAACAATAGAGATAGTATACATTATTAATTGTAAAACTGCAAAATATTTTATAATGTATAATACTATTTAAAATGTACTACCCGAATTCCGGAAAAGTTGGGACGTTTTTCAAATTTTAATAAAATGAAAACTAAAGGAATTTCAAATCACATGAGCCAATATTTTATTCACAATAGAACATAGATAACATAGCAAATGTTTAAACTGAGAAATTTTACACTTTTATCCACTTAATTAGCTCATTTAAAATTTAATGCCTGCTACAGGTCTCAAAAAAGTTGGCACGGGGGCAACAAATGGCTAAAAAAGCAAGCAGTTTTGAAAAGATTCAGCTGGGAGAACATCTAGTGATTAATTAAGTTAATTGATATCAGGTCTGTAACATGATTAGCTATAAAAGCTTTGTCTTAGAGAAGCAGAGTCTCTCAGAAGTAAAGATGGGCAGAGGCTCTCCAATCTGTGAAAGACTGCGTAAAAAAATTGTGGAAAACTTTAAAAACAATGTTCCTCAACGTCAAATTGCAAAGGCTTTGCAAATCTCATCATCTACAGTGCATAACATCATCAAAAGATTCAGAGAAACTGGAGAAATCTCTGTGCGTAAGGGACAAGGCCGGAGACCTTTATTGGATGCCCGTGGTCTTCGGGCTCTCAGACGACACTGCATCACTCATCGGCATGATTGTGTCAATGACATTACTAAATGGGCCCAGGAATACTTTCAGAAACCACTGTCGGTAAACACAATCCGCCGTGCCATCAGCAGATGCCAACTAAAGCTCTATCATGCAAAAAGGAAGCCATATGTGAACATGGTCCAGAAGCGCCGTCGTGTCCTGTGGGCCAAGGCTCATTTAAAATGGACTATTTCAAAGTGGAATAGTGTTTTATGGTCAGACGAGTCCAAATTTGACATTCTTGTTGGAAATCACGGACGCCGTGTCCTCCGGGCTAAAGAGGAGGGAGACCTTCCAGCATGTTATCAGCGTTCAGTTCAAAAGCCAGCATCTCTGATGGTATGGGGGTGCATAAGTGCATACGGTATGGGCAGCTTGCATGTTTTGGAAGGCTCTGTGAATGCTGAAAGGTATATAAAGGTTTTAGAGCAACATATGCTTCCCTCCAAACAACGTCTATTTCAGGGAAGGCCTTGTTTATTTCAGCAGGACAATGCAAAACCACATACTGCAGCTATAACAACAGCATGGCTTCGTCGTAGAAGAGTCCGGGTGCTAACCTGGCCTGCCTGCAGTCCAGATCTTTCACCTATAGAGAACATTTGGCGCATCATTAAACGAAAAATACGTCAAAGACGACCACGAACTCTTCAGCAGCTGGAAATCTATATAAGGCAAGAATGGGACCAAATTCCATCAGCAAAACTCCAGCAACTCATAGCCTCAATGCCCAGACGTCTTCAAACTGTTTTGAAAAGAAAAGGAGATGCTACACCATGGTAAACATGCCCCGTCCCAAATATTTTGAGACCTGTAGCAGAAATCAAAATTGAAATGAGCTCATTTTGTGCATAAAATTGTAAACTTTCTCAGTTTAAACATTTGCTATGTTATCTATGTTCTATTGTGAATAAAATATTGGCTCATGTGATTTGAAAGTCTTTTAGTTTTCATTTTATTAAAATTTAAAAAACGTCCCAACTTTTCCGGAATTCAAATAATAATTAATGTAGTTTTAAAAAAAGCTTGATTGTGATTAGACTAGTTCTCATACCGTTGCTCAAATGTGAGGCCATTATTATCTAATTCAGCTCCCTGAACGGAACATCTTGTTTTAATAAGACGTTTCAGTAAGTGCTCTTTCACAGCCTTTTGATGCAGACGCAGTTCTGATATAGGGAACGTGGAGGGTGTGCGATGTGTGGGATCTTTTAGAGATCTTCGGGGGGCAGTGCTGGATCAGGCCAGACATGAGGCAGCGCGTACACAGTTGATCAAAAATCCTGATGTCATAGTTGAGCCCAGCACTCATAACATCCATCTCTCTCTCTCTCTCTCTCTCTCTCTCTCTCTCTCTCTCTGCACACGGGAACGTGAGAAATGAGGCTGTTGCAGATTAGCTACAAGGACAAACTACATATTAAAATATCAAGAGTGGGCTCCAGACATTTGATAAGAGACTTGTAGAAAAAGGTCCAGTGGGTTGCTTTTTACTTCACTTGAAACATACTCTGTAAAAAGGTGTTAGCTGTTTAGCATTTCATCCCTTGCTCACCAATAGATCCTCTATAGTGAATGGGTGCCGAATGAGAGTCCAAACAGCTGATAAAAACATCACAATAATCCTCAAGTAATCCACAGCACTCCAGTCCATCAGTTAATGACTTGAGAAGTGAAAAGCTGTGTGCTTGTAAGAAACAAATCCATCATTGAGATGTTCTTAACTTCAAACTGTTGCTTCAAGCTAAAATTAGAGTCCATAATCTATAACAACAGCAGTGAAAAAGTCATCTGGTCTGAATCAGGAGAGAAATCTGCACAGACCAAGCACCATTTCAAGCCAAAACAGTCCAGAACAGCTTTAAATAAATGTGTGGGTGCATTTTGATGTGAAAGAGGAAGTGTTATTATGGAATATAGACTTATATTTTGGCCAGAAGGAATGGTTTAAAGTTAAAAAAATATTTTTTTTCTTATAACAAGTAGTTTTTGGTTCATAAGATGTTAACTGATGGACTGGAGTGATGTGGTTTATTGTGATGTTTTTATCAGCTGTTTGGACTCTCATTCTGACGGCACCCATTCACTGCAGAGCATCCATTGATGAGCAACTGATGCAAAGATCTTGGTTGACCTGAGAGTGAGTACATTTTCAGCAACTGAAACTTTGAGTGAACTGTTTTCAAAACATTTTCAGGAGATTGTCTCTGGTGTATCTGTGGATGATGTTCATCTTTGTTTGCACCTGCAGGTGAAGATGAGGTCCAGGACCAGCGATATGGAGGGGCCAGAGAACAGACCACTGAAGCCACTCGCTAAAATACTCAACACTGAGAAAGAGGGAAGCAAACAAGAGCTGATGAGGACGAACACCAGAGCTCGGGAGGAAAAAGAGAGCAGTGAGGAGAAGGCTGTTTCTGGGACTTTGAAAAAGCCTTGTGAGATGCAGCAGAGGAGAGCCAGACTGATGGACCTCTCCAAAGAAGATCTCATCCGTCTGCTGGGAGTCATGGAGGGAGAAGTTCAGGTGAGGTTTCACTGCATAATGCCAATCAGTTTTTCCATGGTACAGTAAGTTAGACTGTATTTTTTTTTCTGTTTCCAACATTGATAATAATCAGAAATGTTTCTTGAGCAGCAAATCATCATATTACAATGATTTCTGAAGATCATGTGACACTGAAGACTGTAGGAATGATGCTGAAAATACAGCTTTACATCACAGGAATAAATTACAGTTTACAATATATTCAAAGGGAAAACAGTTATTTAAAATTGTAATAATGTTTCACAATATTACTGTATTATTGATGGGGAAAATGCAGGCTTTGTGAGCAGAAGAGACTTATTTTAAAAACATTTAAACATTTTACCAACCCCAGACTCTTGAACAGTAGTGTAAGTAATTAGGAGATTGTGTGCATGCAGAAAATGTGCATACAGCACACAGTATAGGCTACATACGATACAGTGAAGACACTGTAAAAGAAGTACGATGTTCTTTACACAGATGATGTCATATGGGTTTATGGAAGCGTACAGCTCTCTCTGCTGGTGCACAAGGAGAATGGAACAGTTTGCTCCATGAGACATGATACAAAACCTTGGAAATTCCTTTAAAAGACTTCATTTTCATTTATATATATATATATATATATATATATATATATATTTTTTTTTTTATCCAAGCCAGTTATTTTTATCATGTTTTTAAACAGATTGAAAATTGATTCAGTAAACGACAAATGCTTAGGGAAGATTTTTTTTTTTTCTAAAGTTGTCAGTAAAACATTATTACTGACTGAGAAATTTAGATTGACAAGATTATTGAAGAATATTTTACAACAAAATATTTATAATTTAGTTTAATTCAATGTGTTCCAATTTTCTTTAATTGTGTTCTAAAATGTCTAAAATAGCTTCTACAGCAAAATTCTTCATTGCAGTATATATTCTTAAAACATAGGATACTATGCCATGCCTTGATTTTTTTTAAACGTGCTATGTTAGAACCAAAGTATTCTTAGTTTGTGGTTTCATGGAAATACTGTGGTATTTGAATATGATGAACATTCAGTACCGTGGTATGCTTTATATCTATGGTATATAAAGTTCTATGTACTATGGTACCACAGTAAAGCAGTGATCGTGTCCTTTAGGCCCGTGAAGACATTATCCACATGCTGCAGTCTGAGAGAACACGACCCGAGGTTCTGGAGGCTCATTACGGATCTGCGGTTCCGGTCAAACCTCTACAAGCTCTGCAGAGAGACAGTCTGATGACCAGTGGAGACTTGATCAGAGACGACGTCTATGAGATCCCGATGATAGAGGTGCCATATTCATCTCTAAACCTGAATTAACAATGCAGATTTGAACATATTGTTGTGCTAGTGCAAGCAGTTTATGATGGTGATAATCATTCTGTCTCTACAGCTGGACCGTTTGGAGGAGAAGCACCAGGAGACGTACAGACGGATGTTAGAGCAGCTGCTCTTAGCTGAGAAATGCCACCGACGCACCGTCACCGAACTGGACAATGAAAAGCGCAAACATGTCGACTTCATGAACAAAAGCGATGAATTCACCAACCTGCTGGAGCAGGAGAGAGAGAGGTGAGGAGACAAGCTTTACAATGGAATGAATCATGGTTTTCAGTAAAATGTGCTCAAAAAGTGGAAAAAAAATGCTAGAATAATTTTCTTACAGTGGCTAGAATGAAGTGTGACATTATAATTTTTTTCAATTTTTCTTTTACATATTTTATTTCTGAAAGTTTTAGTGTCATTGGGATAGTATTTTATTTTTTATTAAGATTTAGATTTTCATTTTAATGAGATTTTTGTTTTGTTATTTTGTAGCATTTTTGTAATTTTTATCTTGTAATTCTTTTTATATATATATACACACACACACACACACACACACACACACACACACATTTTTGTTTTATTTGTATTTATTTCAAGTAATAACAACAACAACTTTTTTATGGATTCAGTTTTAATTAAATATAATAACCATACTCTGAAATTGTTAAACTAAACATTAATGAGATTAAATACTCCATGGTATTTGGAGGATCATAATAGAAAACATAATTAAAAAATATATATTTTAACTGGTTTTATCACATTTTTAAACATTGACAATTTATTGAGCAAATGACGAATTAGTTTTTAAAAGGTAGTTTTCCACACCTTAAACATTTTTTTTCTTTGAAAGTTGTAAATAAAACAAAGATTATTGGAGAGCGTTTTAAAAGAAAATACTATTTCAGATTTTTTGCTTTTTAACTCAATATGTTACTTGCTGTTTCCTTGTATTTGGGAAATTTTAATTTTTTTATTTATTTGTTTTTATGTTGCATTTTAAACACACACACACACACACACACACACACACAAAGGGTATTGATTATATATATATATTTATATATATATATATATATATATATATTGATTCTAAAGAACATTTTTCTATTTGAATATAATTTCAAATGTTTTTTTGTGAGTCAAAGTTTTAGCATCATTACTCCATCAGTTGTGCTTCTTCATATATTTTAGATATCTTAAAGTGATAGTTCATCCATAAATAAAAAATTACCTCATGATTTACTCACCCTCCAACCATTCTAGGTGTATGAGTTTCTTCTTTCAGATGAATACAATCTGAATAATATTAAAAGATCCAGGCTTTTCCAAGCTTTAAACTAGCAATGAATGGTAGAGGAGTTTTTGAAGCCAAATAAAGTGCGTCCATCCATCATAAAAAGTGTCCCATATGGCTCCGGTGGGTTAATAAAGGCCTTCTGAAGTGAACTGATGCATTTGTGTGAGAAAATATACATATTTAAAACTTTATAAACCGTTATCTATTAAGTAGCTTTACAAGCTTCATCATCATGAGAGAGTGGCATTCCAGCAGATGATGTAGCACTTTATTTTGCTCAATTTAATGTGTCCTTGCTGAATAAAAGTATTTATTTAAAATAGATGTAAATCAACTGGCCCCAAGCTTTTGAATGGTAGTGTGTTTTATTTCTTGTTTAATATTATGAAAAGCTCTCATATGCTACATTCAGATTATTTATTTAAAAATATATTTATCTTTGGAAAATCAGGTGACTCATAACTGCAAATCCCAAACAATTCCTGACAGAGACAATGAGTTCATTCATATTCTGATAAGACCCCTATAGTGGTCGACCACAGTCACGGTCCCCTGACTTCCTGTTTACCATCCTGAGCTTGACTAGCAAATGATATTTAGTTTAAAACTTGGAACTTGGAAGCTTATTAAAACCTGGAAAATGCTCTGTTGTCTCCAAATGTAATTTTTTTTAATCTGGACTCTATGGTTCTGTGGACACGCATTTTAAAAGATTGTAAATATACTGTAAATATAGATTGAATCTTTTGTTTTGCATTTTAATTGCACTGCATTTTTAAAAAGTAGCTCATTTGTGTGATGCTTCATCAAAAAAGTCATGGCAAATCTATAAAAACGCAAATTCTAGTTGGTTGCAGTGGCACTGTTCAGTCACACTCAAATCCTTCCACATATCACGCTTATCTCCAGCCCGTGTGTTTGGACATTCCTTCATAATTCTCTCGTTTCAGAGATTGATAGCAGGTGAGGTCATGCCAGCGCCGCGCCAGCTGGGACTGAGGAATATAAAACTACTGTGTGCTGAGCATCTAGAGGCATCTGCAATGCCGTTCCTCCTCAAATTACACCTCTTTCTTTCACATGACAAAAACATTTTTTTTCTCTTGAAGTCCCATATTCAAGAAAGACCGTAATCTGATGAGGACAGCTAGTATTGTCCTTTGATTGGCGTATAGTTACTAATTATTTTACCATCAACAATATTGTTTCATCATGTCAAGTCAATATATATATACTGTATGTGTGTGTGTGTGTGTGTGTGTGTATTTAAAACTGTGGGCCACTTTTAATGATCCAGTCAATTTCTGATGGATACATTTCCTTTGTTAAAATTTAGTTTAAATTGCTAATGTCACATTATAGAAGGAAAATGCATTGTGAATGCTGTTTCATGTTTAATGCAAAATCCAGCATTTAAGTAAAACTTAAAATAAAGTGTGTGTGGTATTTATTAGGGTTTTCTAGATGGTTGCAAGGTGGATGCTAAGATAGTTGGGATCAATTAACACATCTAGGGGATTTTTTTCACCCGTTTTATCGTCTTCCAGGAAAATATAATGTCTGATCGCTTGAAGCAATTGTTGCACATCAAAGTCTTATTCTTACTGTAGGTGTGTTAGCAAACATCTCCAATTAAAAATACATCTGGAAGTTTCATGTGCTTTTGATATTAAGGCTGTAATTTAAATCACAAGCACATTTATACTAGACACCAAAAGATACTATTCACATGATTTATGATTTATAAATCTCTCAGTGCACATGTTTCAGTGGATCTGATGATTTCAGTAGATTTTCCCAAATGTTATCTTAAACCTTTGCCAGAAAATTACCAACTATCACTATAAACTTCCTGCAATGATTGAACCTTTTTCCTAATATTATTTGCTGAATAATGATCTTTTTACTTTTCATTCATTTAGTGTGTCAAATTTGCATTCTTGTTGCATTTCTGAGTGACAAGGTTTCATCTGACCTGAAACTGAGAGTGCAACATTGTTCTCTTATGAAACAAATCTTTTCCCTTGCATTGTTGTCTGTTCCCATGGGAACTATTGGTTGCATGTGAGAAACAAAATAATTGGGTCATTTTATTGTTTATATGAGATGGAAAGTGAACCCTAAAAATGATACAGAGGATTTAGTGCATTGACCACTGCTCTAATTTACTGTTTCTTAAAACAATGTTCGGTAAGACTTTATTTCGATAGTACACTTTAGACATTCTACTAACAGTAAGTAACTTTGCAACTACATGTCAACTAGCAATTAGTAGAGTATTAGTAGACTGTCTAAAGTGGATTATCGAAATAAAGTGTAACCCAATATTCTGACTTCAATCTCAGGGAAGAGAATAAGAGAGGAAACCTGAGAAAAGAGTGCAAGAAAAGCTCTCTGATGGCTCCGCCTCCTTTGCCCAAAAAAGGGCAGAACAGCTCTGTGTAAGTGGGATGATATCAGCAGCAAGTGGGGCAATGCCGTTTCACACAACATTCACCTTTCATTGCGTTCATGACATGGTTGGAATGTGATGGCTAATTCAGGGAACCGTTCAGTGATGCTTTGAGCAGAGTAACTTTAAAAACATATTAGGCAGGACCTACCTGGACTCCTTTTCAGCTAGATGGTGAGTTCAAAAACAGTTTGAAATGAATGCAAGTGGGCTGACAGTATTCATTCATGGATCTGTTTGGATATGTTATGTTGTCTAACTGCTGTAAAATTCTCAAAAATGCATAGTCTGGAAATTTAGATCATGGAATAATGAATGAAATTTAAATGAATTTTATGACGATTTCTTTTAATCGCACAGCCCTAGAATGGACTGGAAATGAACAGAAAATAATTGGCAGGCCCACCTGCAATACCACCGCGACCCACTAGGGGGCCGCGGACCACAGGTTGAAAACCACTGGACTAGAGCAATCAAATAGTGAGAGAGTGATCTGCTCACCTGGTTATGTTGGTGGATGTTTCGACGTGGAAAGCAGTTCGGAATTGAAATACTGATATTTTATTTGTTAACAACATACTTTTCATACCTTAATTTCGGGAGTTCGGAGCGGGTTCGCGAATCATTTGAGTCAGTTTGGGAGTCCGGAGCATGAATCATTTGAGTCAGTTTGGCAGTTCGGAGCGTGAATCATTTTAATCAGTTCGGGAGTTCGGAGCGGGTTTGCGAATCATTTGAGTCTGTTTGGGGATCGCGAATCATTTGAATCAGTTCGGGAGTTCGTAGCCGGATCGCGAATCATTTGAGTAAGTTTGGGGATTGCGAATCATTTGAATCAGTTCGGGAGTTCGGAGCGGGTTCGCGAATCATTTGAGTCAGTTTGGGAGTTCGGAGCGTGAATCATTTGAGTCAGTTCGGGAGTTCGGAGCAGGTTCGCGAATCATTTGAGTCCGTTTGGGGTACGCGAATCATTTGAGTCAGTTTGGGGATCGCGAATCATTTGAGTCAGTTTGGGAGTTCGGAGCGGCTTCGCGGATCAATTGAATCAGTTCGAGAGTTTGGAGCGGGATCGCGAATCATTTTAATCAGTTTGGGAGTTCGAAGCGGGTTCGCGAATCATTTGAGTCAGTTCGGGAGTTCAAAGCGGGTTCGCGAATTATTTGATTCAGTTTGGGAGTTCGGAAATCATTTGAATCAGATCGGGAGTTCGTAGCGGGTTCGCGAATCATTTGAGTCAGTTCGGGAGTTCAAAGCGGGTTCGCGAATCATTTGAGTCAGTTTGGAAGTTTGGAGCAGGTTCGCGAATCATTTGAGTCAGTTTGGGGTTCGCGAATCATATCTGTATATGGATAGGCATTTTTAACTAATTTAGTAGCTAGTTCTAATTACGTTTTCCACGTGTGTTTAGGTGTGATATGTGAACTCTTATTTTTTTTTAATTATGTGCCTTTTAACAGTGTCAAGTATATTCAAAAACTAAACAAATCTTGCCTAAAAAGTGCACGCATCTAGGCTAATGTATAGTTACATGATGAAGTCTTGTGCGCGTGGTGAGTTTTGAGTGCGTACTTTCACTGCATTATTCGGTGTATTTAAATGCATTTATGAATGCATGTGAATGATCACAAAATTCAATATATGGGGATTAGAAAATGTATATATTTATATCATTTTATGCAGTTAATCAATATCGCACGAAGAGTGCCATTTCAGTTTTTCTCCAAAAATCAGCATGATTAAAATGTGATATTAAGTTACTACAAACAATAATTGAATTACAAATACAAAATGTTGCAGAATAATGTAATATATGAATGAATAATAGCCTAAAGAACCTTTGTTCCAAAAGGGTTTTTTCTTGTCATTATAGAACCTTTTTAGCATAAAAGGTTCTTTGGAGTTGAGTAAAGAACTCTATGGTTCTATATAGAACCCCAGTGAACCCTTTTTTCTAAGAGTGTAGACTTTTCTTCAGGTTTCCTTGTTGGCACAAATTCCTGTTGTGATGTGCTAGTTCACTTTTTGTCAGGTTGGAATTTATTCCCGTTGACGTGCAAAGCTGCACATGAGCTGTTTCGATTCTGTGATCATGCAAGCATGAAATGTTCAGTAACTACTGTCAGAAAAAATCACTAAAGTATTCATACACTGTTCCTTTTCTCACAACGGTCATTTTTGTCTTCTTCACACATAGTTTTTCAGTCAATTCACACAATATTTTTATTATGATATTTCTCAATAATGTAATATATATATATGTATATGTGTGTGTGTGTGTGTGTGTGTGTGTGTGCGTGTGTGTGTGTGTGGATAAACAAATACATATTTTGTAAATAAAATATACACGATGGTTGACTCTCTCTTTGCTCTCGCTTTGTTGTTTCTGATTAACTTTAATAAAAAGGACTGTATAATTGGACCTTTATATGAATTATTAATTATGAATCTCTTTCTCTTTGATTTTCACCAGACTTAAGACACTGTTGGAGCAAGAGAAGGCATACCACGCTCGCAAGGACAAGGATCACAGCAAACGTCTTGAGAAAGTTCAGGAGGAGCTGGTAAAGTTGAAATCATTTGCCCTGATGCTGGTGGATGAAAGGCAGCTTCACGTTGAACATATTGAGCAGCAAATACAGAAGGTTAAGGATCTCAGCAAGAAGCTACATGAAAGAGAGCAGCAGTTGGAGCTCATCAACAGCAAAGCTAAAGAAGACAGTCAGAGGATGCAAAGGCTGGAGCTCGACCTAGAACATAAGACCTCCAGATTTTCACAGGAACATGAGGAGATGACCACCAAGCTGGCCAAGCAGGAGTTTGAAAGTCGACAGCTGCGTCTAAAGCTGGCCAGCCTGTCACGCAGGATTGAGGAGTTGGAGGAGGCCAATCGTATGTTGCAGAAGTCTGAGGGGGACCTTCAGGACCTGCGGGACAAAATAAGCAGAGGGGAGTGCGGGAACTCAGGCCTCATGGCTGAGCTGGAGAACCTTCGCAAGAGAGTTCTGGAAATTGAGGGCAAGGATGAGGAGATCACGAAAACAGAAGCGCAGTGCAAGGAGCTAAAGAGGAGGCTCCAAGATGAGGAAAATCACAGCCGTGAGCTGAAACTAGAGGTTGAAAAACTGCAAAAGAGGATGGTGGACCTGGAGAAACTGGAAGGAGCTTTCAATGTGAGCAAATCTGAATGTGCCCAGCTTCACAACAACCTGGAGAAAGAAAGAACCTTGACAAAGAGCTTGGTATGTGAGCTGGAAACAGTTAAACACCATATCAAAGAACTTGAGTGCTCAGAATCGAGGCTGGAAAATGCTGAGACAGGTTTAAAGGATGACTTGACCAAACTAAAGTCATTCACGGTGATCCTAATGGATGAGAGGAAGAACATGGCTGAACGAATAAAACAGGAAGAGCAGAAAAGTGAGGAGACTAACAAACTGTTTAAAGCTGAGCAATGCAAAGTCATGGAGGTCACAGAAAAGCTGATTGAGGAAAGTAAAAAGCTTCTTAAACTAAAGTCCGAAATGGAGATGAAAGTGTCCGCTCTTACCAAGGAAAAAGAAGACCTGAAATCTAAACTTGTAAGTGAAGAAGAGAAACGAAAGGATCTCAGTATAAAGCTATGTCAGATACAAAGTAAAGTGGATGAGCAGGAGGAAGCTGAGTGGGAATCTTCAAGAAACAGAGCTAATGTAGACAAAGTTGGGTATCCTGATGAGGACAACAAGGTTAAGGAGCTTACTATGGAGATTGAGAGACTAAGGAACCGACTTAAACAGCTTGAGGTTGTGGAGGGCGATTTGTTGAAGACAGAGGATGAGTACGACATGCTTGATAAGAAGTTCAGAACCGAGCAAGACAAAGCCAATGCCCTTTCCCAGCTCCTGGAGGAGATGAAGACGCAGATCACCAAGAACAAGGCCATAGAAAAAGGAGAGTTGGTATGCCAAGAAGCTGAGCTGAGACTACGCTGCAAGAAGGAAGAGGCCAAAACAAGAGATCTTCAGGTTGATGTCCAAGCTCTAAAGGAGAAGATTCATGAGCTCATGAACAAGGAGGATCAATTATCTCAGCTTCAGGTGAACTACACAGTTCTCCAGCAGCGGTTCATCGAAGAGGAGGATAAAAAGAAAAACATGAGTCAAGAAGTTCTCCAACTAACTAAAGAGTTAGAAGCTACTAAGCGTTACAGCCGTGCCCTTAGACCCAGCATGAATGGAAGGAGGATTGTGGACGTTCCTCTTGCTTCCACTGCAGTACAGACCGATGCAGACATGAACAAACGCATCGAAGACGAGACTCCGGCTGTGTTCATCCAGAAGTCTGTTCTAGAGGAAAATCAGATCATGAGTAATCTGAGGCAGAAAGGTCTCAAGAAGCCGACTGTGTTGGACCGTTACCCGCCGGCCGCTGCAGAGTTGGGGACGAGGAAGTCTTGGAACCCTTGGATGAAGAAGAAAGAAGCGGTTACTATCACTCATGGAGTTCCATCAACCAAGGAGGTCAATGGAACAACATCACGCTCATCACCAGAACTAATAATGTCTCAGAAACCCGGTCAGCCCCTTCATATTAAGGTGACTCCAGACCATCAGAGCAGCACTGCCACGTTGGAGATCACCAGTCCACGTGCTGAAGACTTCTTCTCCAGTACCACCATCATCCCAACTCTTGGGCTGCAGAAACCACGCATAACAATCGTTCCGACTTCTATGCTGCCAAAGTCCAAAACCAATGAAGGGCCAGCTGAACGGACAAAGTCTCCAGTCACTATAACGGCCATCTCCAGAGCTAAATCTCCAGAGAAGGGTAAGGGCTCTGAGCATCCTGCTTCTCCTCTGTCCATCATAACCGTAAGCGCAACTCCAGTCTCCCAGGCGTCCATCTCCCCAGAGCCCCATGAGATGACCATGGGCAGGGCCGTGTTCAAGTTGACCCCTGAAAAGCAGACGGTTCCAACGCCCATCCGGAAATACAACTCCAATATTATAACCACAGAGGACAACAAGATCCACATCCACCTTGGGTCACCAGGGTTCAAGAAACCTCAGGATGACCGAAGTGGTTCAGTTATGGTTTGGCCTAACGGTGTAAATTCAGACAGCAAAGAGATGCAAACGGGGAAAGTTTTGCGCGCTCCCAGACAGACGTCAGCTAATGTCGGAAACATGATCCAAGGAAAGATGACCAGCAGCATCACAATAACCCCCATCACCTCGGCCCCATCCAGACCTACTCATTCTGTGGTGAGTACCAGATTCATTACGTTGTCCCACTGTTTGGATTGTAGAAGATGCGAAACATTGCGATAGAAAATTGAGTGTGCATTTATGCCATAAAATGACAAGAATAGTCATTTAACAATAAATACTTTGTGATATTCTGTCCCTAAAAACAAAATGATCATTCAATCTTTTATATTTCAGTTGCTTCTGAAATGTTTCAAAATGATATCAGGGGGTGTCTGCTCCCTAGATAGCTCTCTTTCAAGGTATAGATAAATCAAATTCAATCTCCCTATCCATTATCATTAACTAACACTGGAATGTACTGATGTGCTTGTCACACAAAAAAGCTTGTCAAGAAAATGCATTAAATAGTGACACAAACTGACCTGTCCCCTCATGTTTAACCTGTTATAAAATTGAATAATGTGAGACCAGAACTCGGCTAACCTTCCTATCCTTGCCTAGCAAACCTACTAAATCAAGCACCAATTGTAATTAATAAAATATAATTTACATGTGCAAATATTGAAAAGTATTTAATATTAGATAAAAATAAATAATAAATTAAAAATAATATAATATGACTTTCATTTACTTGCAGGAAGTGATATATATAATATATCACTATATAGTGATATATATAATATATCACTATATATATAATATATATATATATATATAATTTATTTAATTTAGTTTTATTGATTAGTATAAAGAAAAAATATATATAGTAAATAATTAAAAAATAATAAAAATAAAAAACAAGAAGAATACTTTGTTAAGACTTAGACTTAACATTCCAGGATAACATATTTTGTGAATCGCCACCCTATTTATTTTATTTATTATAATATATTCCTTTAAACGATATATTTGTTTGAATTTAAATATATTTACTTTTACTTTTGGCATTTTTTTTTCTTTTTGCATAAATAAATGACCAGTTAAGACCCCTTTATAAACAGGTTTAAACTTTAATTTTCAGCAACAGAAAGTTAGCCTGCATAATTACAAACACAAAATGCACTTGCTTTGGCAAAAACATGGTCAGTGAAAACTGAAAAACTTCCTAAAATGTGTTCTCATATTTCGCTTTTCCTTTCTCTCAGCACGGAACGGACGTGCAGTCATCTCGCTCCACGGCAACACGAATCCCCATGTCAAAAGGTATGAAAACAGGGAAAGCGGTCTTGTCCACAACGACACAAACTGAGAGCCAGTCTATGAAAATTGAACTGAGGAAATCTGCAGTTTGCAGCTCTGCAGCCGGAGCCGGAGGACAGAGCTGAGATTAGCTTATGTTAATGTGGCACTGGAATTTAATCTGAGCACTACCGAACTCAATGAAATCTGAACAAAAACGTTGCAGTGTAAAACAAAGCAATTATTGGCACTGGGGCCTTCATATCCAGATTGAGATACATTACTGTAATATTGTAAATACTGTATGTTAAATCAGCCTTCATGTATAGACACTTATAGTTGGATCTCAGACAAATGGAATGTGTGCATGTGTGTTGTTGTTTTTTTGTGCTAAAACACTTTAGCTAACCCTTCACTGTTTCTTTTTTTCCCATTAAGTATTTATTTTTCCATTTACCACTTCACTAAGGTTTTACCCCTTAAAACTACTTGTGGAGGTTTCCAGAGGAATGGAAATTAATTGTATTAAATGTCACTGAATGAATTTTGTGATTCCACTAAATAAATACATTATTTTGTTGTTGAGAACACATAGAAACATTTTGTTTTATTTTATATTTTGGGTTTATTGATTATTTATATATTGAGACTGTATAGGAAATATTATTTATTTCTGTCTTAATGAATGTATCTACAGTATGTACAGTATAAGGGCATTGATCTAAGGTCAGGAAACCTCCATGAAATGGGAATAACATTCTAAACCATATAGATATTAGTTAAGCATGATAAGTTTACAAACTGATTCTCATGATTTACCCAATTTTAGAGACTAAATGTTCTGACGGTGAAGGAATTTGATATTATTTCTAAAATTATACCAATGCCTTTTGTTTTCTTTCAATTCAATAACACATTCTGAATCAACTTTGATCAATTTTGTTTTGTACGTAAAAGTCGATAAATATATTTATAAACATAAGCATCACATTTCTGCTTCTAAACTTTCCCAAATATCTCACCCCATAGGTGTCCACTACTGTAAACATAAATTGTATTTATTTGTATAATCTGAGGAAGGAGTCTAAATTCCTGGCGAACAACATTATTTTACAGATTTAACCTCCACTGAACCCAGAATATTCCTATAATGAAGGATTTGACACACATTTGTGACATGTATTGCAAAAGAGAAAAGGTTTCTAAGCAAGTTTAGTGCCCTTCATTTTAATGAGAAAATGGTCAGTTAATGTTTTAGCCTCCTATAAGAATAGTTCAGTCAAAAAAAAAAAGAAAAGAAAAAAGCTTGTATTTGTTTCTCCATCCGATTTGGAGAAATGTAGCATTGTATCACTTGCTCACCAGTGGATCCTCTGCAGTGAATGGGTGCCGTCAGAATGAGAGTCCTAACAGCTGATTAAAACATCACAATAATACACACCACTCCAGTCCATCAGTTAACATCTAGTGAACCAATAATCTGCTTGTTATAAGAAAAAAATCCTTAATTTAGGTTTTTTAACTTCAAACTGTCGGTTTATAATCCATAACGCTTCCTCCAGTGAAAAATCCACTGTCTGTTGTCTGCTCACATCAAAATCAAAACGATGCTTGGTCTGTGCAGATTTCTCTCCTGATTTAGACTTTTTTTCACTGGAGAAGTGTCATAATGGATTATGGACTTGTATTTTAGCTGGATTTCTCTCCTGATTCAGACCAGATGATTTTTTCACTGGTGTTGTTATGGATTATGGACTCGAATTTTAGCTGGAAGCAACAGTTTGAAGTTAAGAACATATCGATGATGGATTTGTTTCTTACAAACTCACAGTTTTTCACTTCACAAGTCATTAACTGATGGACTGGAGTGCTGTGGATTACTTGTGGATTATTGTGATGTTTTTATCAGCTGTTTGAATTCCCTTTCTGACGGCACCCATTCACTGCAGAGAATCCACTGGCGAACAAGTGATGCAATGCTACAAAAAATAAAAAAAAACTTTTTAGATGAAGAAACAAATTCTTGGATCTTGGATTGCCTGAGGGTAATTACATTTTCAGATAATTTTTTATTATTGGGTGAACTTCTCCTTTAAGACATTTCTATGTAGTGTTCTTCTGCTGATGTTACTGTGCGATCAGAGTTTAGTGCTCTGTCCAGGCCATATGGGAGCCAGAGAACACTGTTATGAGAAATAAGAAACAACAGCTGGAGTTCTGGAGTCCCGTTTAAGATCCTGATTGTGTCCTTCTGCCTGATGATACAAACATGGCAATTACACAAATAAAGACCGGCCTTTTAATTGATCCGTTTACCATTAAAGGAACAGTTCGCCCAAAAACGAAAATCATGTCATCTTTCACTCACCCTCATGCCGTGTGACTTTCTTTCCTCCGTGATGTTTTGCAGAACGTCCAGAACTATCTTTTTTTATATGAGGCCTGGTTCTGTCGAGCTCCCAAAAAGCTCTCAAATCGCTTTCAAATATGCTTCCAATTCATTTAAACAACATTAGCAACAGAAGAATGAAAGTCAGATGGGTTTGGAATGACACAAGGGTGAGTGAACAATGACAAAGTTTTTATTGTTAGGTGAACTTTAAAGCTTTTGTCTTTCTCATAATAAGCTGCTGTTTTGTGTGTCACTATCAAAGGCTTTTTAAATCAATTATTTCCATTTTCACAGACTGACAGTGTTCATTTTCTAATCCATCCATGCGCAATAACAGGCTTTGGCAGCTCACTGGATTCAACGGCGTGCTGCGATTCCCAGAAAACAATCGGAAAATTGCTCTGATATTTTCACCATCCATAAACTTGGCTGCTCAAAAGCTTTTAACATGAATATGTGCAACTGATTCTTTCCATGCAGTGGTTAAACCGTGGGCTGTAGTGTTTTCTCCTGGAGCGTAGGTTTGATTTTGACATTGCTGAGGACATACAGTAACAGACAACACCCCTTCATCATCCAACTGTCCCAACATTTTTGCACTTATGATAGATTATTGACCACAGTTTCATACCATCTAAGTCTCTAAACATGCTCATAATAAATAAAGAGAGCTTTTTATTTTTATTATTATTTTTTTTTTGCAGCCAAAATTACGACAACAGTGATTACATATGCATACGTGTATATTTAATTGTTTTAGTAGTCACTGGATATTGTCTCGAGCATCCCTAATAAATTCTACACCCTTGGTTTTCACAATAACTCACTTTCCCTGTTTTATCCACAGAGAATGTTGTGCTCCATGTGAATCGAGAGCCATGCTGAGGTTGTTTCAGATCCGTAATATGCCTGACAGAAAGGTCTCTACATTTGCTTTGCATCCAAATGTAGCAATAGAACGAGGTTTGAATCAGTCAAAGCTGGTTCAAGCACAAGGATCTGAAGTGTTGCTCCATATCTACTTGCATACAGCCTATATCATCAATTCAAGACTACAAGAAAGTCAGTCAGACGGCAGATTACTGAACACTGGATGTTTACCAGACAGTAAAGAAAGAGATCAAAGTTGTACAGAACATGGAAAGTTGTGGCATGTCAGAAGAAGAGAAACAGATACGTATTTTGAGAGTAAAACATGGAAAAGTCTACATGCAATCAAAACTGACCCCATTTACTGCCATTTTTTTTTAGGTCATTTTGACCCAGAGAGGATTTGATTTTTCCCAAAAATGCTTGTTAATGTTACAGCATTAAGACTACAACCTACTGACACAGGCTATACAATAGCAGCTTTCCAAATAAACTGGATAACTTTTGCACTTGGATTCAATCTTTTCATCAACATGTTTTCTTTCATTTAGCACAGCTTCATGCACTTCAGTTTCTGAGTGAACATTGCCAAAATTATCCACAAATTATGCTTTTTTTCCCCTCAAAAACTGAGGTGCTTAAGCTCAAATCAATGAGAGATGATCAATTCAGTTTCTAAAAGAATACAAAAACCTCTGCGCATTGAAAGCAAGCAAGTTGTCAAAAATACTGAATCCAAAGATCTTGTAAAAGTATAGCATAATAAGAGATTTACAAGCACTTTTTTTTATTATTGTCATTTTTGACCAGGAACACCAAATCTCGTTAAATATTCTGTTTCACCCGGAAATGTATTGCATTATGCATAAATTGGACTATGTAAGCAAGTTCATGTTGACTTTAGATATGCAGTGGTCTAATGTTAAATCATATGTTGTTTGTTTTGAAAATGATCGGTTAAAGTGTCATATACTGCTGGGAACAGTTTATTGATCATTTATCAATCTCTGCTAGTATTTAATGGTGGCATTGATGTGTTAAAAGAATGAGAGAGGGTCAGTTGGGAAAAAGGTGCATGATAATGTATGTTTAGTTAAGTCTGAGTATTGACCACACAGAACTGTATTTAATTTCACTTATAGCATATGACCTCTGGGAATGCAGTACGAGCTCACTGAACTGAAGTGTGTGTCTGCCTCTATATGAAATGAGAAATTCACCCAATAAACACATTTCTGAAGCACGTGACTTCATGGTCCACTGGATGTGTTGTAATCTGCACCACAAACGTCTAAGGCTTATAGGGACAAATTCAGATTTGCATTGGTATGTAGGGCAATCATGTTAGTACAAAGTGGCATTTCAATTAGGGCTGTCAATTGATTTTAATGTTTAATCTTATGTAGGCTAATCAATCTAATCTAATCAATTGTTTATTAGTCGCACATCAAATTAAGCTGAGAAGTTACCCACAAAAGCTCATTTCAAGTCATTACTGTGACACATTAGAAAAGCATGTAATAGATATTACAAAAAGAAGCTTTTTATTTCCATTTTTTCAACTATCCCTTTAATTAGAGGATTTTTACATTTACATTTAGTCATTAAGCAGACGATTTTATCCAAAGCGACTAAAAAATGTTTTTTTTTAATTAATATAGATTTTTTTTTTAATTGTTTTATTAGTATGCAAATATGAAATATTTTTTATAGTGGTGTCAAACGATTAATTGCAATTAAGCTTACTCAAAAATACAAATTTTGTTTACATAATATATGTGCTGTGTATATTTAATATGTAACAACACGGTTATTAATCATGAGAAGTTTGATGTATTGCACATCTACAGTCAATGTGAACTTAACAAATGCAAAGTGATATTAAATGAAGATTAAGCTCTCTGACTGTGGAAGGTGGAAAAGTATGATTATAGTATTTGATCAGTGATTCACTTCATGTTACGTGGGCATTTCTGTTTGATCACTGTAGTCTTCAGCTTTCGTTGTCATTGTGACATGCACTGTAAAATTAATAAAAACATTTATTTATCAAATAAATTCAGCCTAGGTGACCCCAGTATTTTGAATGGTAGAGTAGAATGATATAATTTAATTAGAACAAATGACTCATGCATTATTAATTAATTAATGAAACATATTTTCGAAATGATTTAATAAATTCATGGTTTACGTCACTGTAAAACTGCATATTTTGAATATTTGTTATCAAAAAATCAAGGTTATTTAAAAATAAAATTCTATACAGTACTTTTAAATATTTTTGTCAAACGGTGTTCTCCGTGAGCCTCTGCAGCAGTTCCCAGACGGCAGATGTCCAGCACTGTCCGCAGACAGCTGCTCAACACGGTGCCGGAAAAACAGAAACTCTTTCAGGTATGATTGTCACTTTTCTGTAATACATTGTCATCTCTCAAATGATGAACTAATGTTCTTGTCCCATAAAGTCTTTGCTAATAATTTGCATTCTCCCTAAAGGCCTAACAGTGCATATTGTGCTCAGATCGTATTGTTTTGTACACGTTTGTGATTTATCATGTTTCATAGGTGCCTATCAAAATGTTGATTTATGTTTCATTTTTAGGAGGCCAATGGGATTCTGGTTCATCTGAAGGGAGGAGTCGGTGACACTGTTCTTTATTGTGCAACTATGGGTCTCACAGTACTAGGTATATAACTGCAGGGTGTTATGGGTAATTGCTGCAGTACATGGTTGCTTAGGTCCTACCATGTTACTGTGTGTTTGTAAGGGTGCTATGCATGCTGGGTAGTGCCCACACCCAATGTCTATATATGGTCTATTCTTCTCTGTACAAGCCGCATTATTTGATGTGATGTTTAATACGTGCCTTAGCAAGCACAGATATTTTGTTGAGTTAATAATCAAGATAAACTTTAATTGCTGATCATTTATGTGTCACTTTTCAGGAACGGCATATGTCATGAACTAGTAAAGGCAGCACTCCCTCAGAAGAAGGACTGATACCAGCTCCTCTCCTCATTTCTGTGATGTCATTAGCTTTTTACACAATATATTTATTCCTTAACTTGGAAGGTAAAAGGGACCAAATTGATTTGAATAAAAAAAAAACTATGGCCTTCATTAACAGACAAATCCTGATTGTTGCACTTTACTCATTAAAAATTAAAAGAGGTAAGAAAAGAAAAAGGAAACAAAAAATTGCATAAAGAAAATTATTTTAGGAAAATTATTATTTTCCCATTGCATATTCATTTCTAAAAGTGTACATACTGTCTGAAGTGAAGTGTTAATTGATGAGGGGTGTTTGTGACTCACGGCGCAGCATGTCTGTTTCTTGGATGTCTTTAAAGGTTCCTAAGAAACAAACAGCAATGTGTACTTTTTTTGTACTTCAAAACAATATGTTTTCAAGGCATATGAAATAATTTCCAAATGTGTGTAATATACATCAGAGAAATGTTTTCCCTACTAGAGGTTCAGCGTTGCAGGAACGGTTGATCATTTGAGCTGTGAAGCCTGTCTCAACATTGGTGGTCTATACTGTTATTCATATGGAAATTTACCCCATGCATTATGAACAATATGCCCTTTATGCCCTGATAAAAATGTCTTGGCTCATTGCAGAAGTTGGAACAGGTATGCAAATAATTGCATGCTAATTATAAAACTATAAAGCACAGGAGCATTGATTTTGCAAGCAATCTATAAGCACGAATAGATTTGTTAACTGTTCCTCACTAACAATTAGAATTAGGAGATGATCAAATTAAAAACAGTCCTGAACTCAGCTTAAAAAAAATAATAATTATAAACAATGATCAAAAATAAAACTCTACCTTGACTCCCAGTTGGCACCCATGTGTTTCTAAATGGCTAAATATTTATTTATCAGATTGGTAACAGAAAACTCTTCTTTTATGAATTCATAATGAGATCAATGGTGTAGTTTTGGAGGGGGAATGAGCGTATTAATTTATAAGTTGTGTTGAACATCTCCATCTGCTTTGTGTGTTACCCGATTCGACCACTAGAGGGCTACATATCCATATAAATGGTAATACATTGTTGAAAACTGAACTACGAGCTGAATTTCATGTCAACGGTACAGATGCTGCGATGATATAAGTACATAAACTAAAATATTATATATATACACACACACACACACACACACACACACACACACACACACACACACACACACACACACACACACACACATATATATATAGCTTCTGTTTTCTATTGCTGAAACACATTTATTCAAATCCTGATATCTGTGTGTAAAGGGTTTGGTGTTACACTTTATTTAAAAAATATATTTTTAAAACGAATATTTATAAACAGCTAAGATGTTCAAAAAATTAAAATAAAATAAAATAAAAAATAAATTCCTTATAAGCTTGATTTTCCAACCGAGTTAATATCACAGAGAGAACAAAAACACTGTAATATTATTAAACAAGTTTTAACCAACCACAAAAGTTCGTTCTTGTCACAATTAGTGACGTTGGCGTGAAGATATCACCATAGTTACCGCTGGCGCGCTTTTCGTTAGGACCGTTGAGCGATACATTGTAAACATAAGTGTAATTATTTATCAAGGCACTGTGTATTAACATGTCGAATTGTATACAAAATTATTTAGTGTAATCTTTATGTTATTTTGTTTTGCTATAGTTGTCGTTTGTGCTAATAACTAGGAATACGGTGCTAGGAATACCGTAAAATAATCATTTAATTGCTTTGTTGGTTATTTGTAACATCCTAACATTGTAATCGAGTTGTTTCATTGTGTGTCCGCAAAGGCTATATAATTTGTCCCGTAATAGCGGTTTCTTTTGATTTTCGTCAGGAGTATGTATTCCATATTAAGCCCTGCTGAAACTCGAAACACTGGTGAGTGACGTGCTGCAGGAATGCCGAAAATATGCGTGTCTTTCCAAAAGCGCATCCCAACACATCCTTCACACAGGCGCGTGACGTCAGAGCTCGGGGCTCGGGATCAGCCCCCTCTTAAGAAGCGCATTCTAGTCTGAGATCCCGTCCATTTGGAAACAGCTTTCACGAGCTGTGGGATCTCTCCTCTTCATCTCCATCACTGCAGCATCACGGAGAGCCTCTGCCTTTCTGAACAGAGCTTTGAAATCCCTTTGCATCTGGGCGAGTTTCCCCATCTTCATTCACCAGTTTTGTGATGTATTGAAAGTTTTTGGAAACTTTGGGGAGTTTGGTAAGTGCTCGGTTTTTTTCCGTTTATTGATTAACCTATTTAAATGTATTTATGGAGGAAGATGTTATTGCTCATAAACTTGAGACGTGGTAGATAAATGTGAAATCATGAATATGCACACTGACCCATTTTCAGCAGCTCTGATCACTTTTTCCACAGACGCTGTTTGGTGATTTCATTCCCCCCCCCCATCACTCTGTCTTTGTGCTCTTTTAGAGTAGAATGGGATGATACAGAAGTTTATTTACCTAATTCACTTAAATAATACAGGTAAAGTGGGACCTCTGGCAAAGTAGCTCCTTTCTCTGTACAGTGTGGTGGAGATCTAATATAAACACAATAAAAGGTTTCTGAGATGTGCTGAGTGTATCTGGCATCATATTTTAAAATAACTACAATAAAAATACAAATAAATGATCAAAAAGTATCCCACTTTACCTTTTTCACCACATGAAGAGGTTTTTAAGACTCATCTTTGATTATTCATTCAAATTTACTTGATTTCTTATGCTATTATAAAACCGAACCCAAAATAGGCACAATGTCTGTTAAAGGTTTGGTTCATGCATGTCCGTTCACCTTATTTGTTTTATTTTTTATTCTTTTAAAAATGATAACATTTTAAGTTTAACATTTGCATAAGACCAATATCTTTGTTCCTGTATGTCTTTTTTTCTTCTTCATTTCACTATACTTTTGCCCTAGTTGGTCCAAAATGGTTCTGCTTTGTGACAAATGCCTTTTTCAAAAGTGTAGATGTAGACTCTCAATTAATATGGGGTTGTATAATGACTGGAAAAATGTTGAGCAAAGTAGCATCACATCGCACTGCTTGAAATTAGTTTTGAAGAGTGAAAACAAATTACTCAGTTAAAACAACATGTACCTATTGTGCAATTATTTTGTGAGCTGCTTTTAACATGCAATATATGTATGTAAAACAGAGACCAAGCACATTGCCAAAGTTTCGAGGCAGAGCATGAAAATCAGGATGTGAAGTCTGAATCACAACAGGGGGCGCAGGAACCCTGCAGAAACGTTTTTCCACTCCTGATGTGTAGGATCCTAAATCAGGCAAATTTCCAGACAGTTGCAATACAGTCTATGAGCTCACAGTTTCCAACCTTAAACAGATGTATCAGCAGATTACATTGAGCATATGCAGTTTATGTCAATGTCACCTTTATTTATATGGCGCTTTAAACAAAATACATTGCGTCAAAGCAACTGAACAACATTCATTAGGAAAACAGTGTCAATAATGCAAAAATGATAGTTAAAGGCAGTTCATCATTGGATTCAGTTATGTCATCTCTGTTCAGATGTAGTTCTGTTTATAATAGTTTTTCCATTAAAAAGTTGAAGGGGATGTTTTTCTAAGACCCACAGTGAGTTATTTTACTTAGCGTCCTTGTTTTATAAATCATTTTCAAAATATTTGGACTATTAACCATGGAAAGCCAATTTTCTTGAGAAACAGCTAGAATTTTGAATAATAAAAAAAAAATTAAAATCAGATTTGAATGAGATCTCTTGCAGTGAACTATGCTGGAGTTGAGTGTATAGCCTTTTTTCGGATTGATTTATGAGCAAAGTGTGTGTGTAACTTGGTTGATTTTTCAGATCGATTGATGTTCTGCTGATACTGGGGTGAAGATGTCGGTCAGGCGTTTGGCAGCGGCCGCTCTCCTAACACTCACAGTACTCACATCAGTGAGAGCTCAAGGTAAAAAAAAAAGCCAACAAATCCCCCATTCACCCTGGTAGATTAAAAATACAACAGTTTACATCATAGTCTATTATATTTTAAAATATATGAATATAAATTGTACAATAACAGTTGTCTATTTTGATGTGTTCATTGTTTTTTAATTTTCTTTTTATTGTTTAATTTTCATTCTATTCATATGTCCATAAAAATGAACAAAAATCGTTTGTTAATGATTAAATATTATTAATAATAAATTCACATTAATGTGAATAAATGTGCATTTTGATGTGTAATGTCTCTGTTTAGACAAAGGACTTTTACTGTCCTAAAAGATTAGTTTTAAACATTTGGTGGTGTTTATGCTAGTGGAAATGGAAATGCATGATATCACAGGATATTTAATGACATCTAATTGTTTTTCAGCAGCTTATTTTTCCAGAAATCTCCACTGTAATGTTTTCAATAATGAGGTAGAACAGTCAAATCCAGCAAAGGTTTAGTATATGAATAGGACTTGAGGACCATGATTGGCTGCAGGATACATCTCAGCCAGAGATTCACATTCAACTTTTTCCTCTTGTGAAACACTTTTTAATGTATTTTAGTATTTATGTGCTTCAGTAACCAAGTTCTTTGTAGGTTTGAACAGTCTTAAATTCAGAAAAACTGCCATTTCCAATCATTGAATAAATAACGGGGCGTTAAAGCACACATCGCCATTGTTCAGTGGAAAATATGGAATATTTTACAGCTTTTATTTGAAAAAAAAAAAAAATATCTTGATGTCGAGGCCAAGTTTCCATTCTCCGCTTTCCGCACACTTAGGGAACAAAAAGACAAAATATGAGCCTTTTTTTTCTTAGGAAAGTGAGAGCAAGAAATAATTAGCCTTTTGCCGGCCCCTCCCCCAAAACGGCCATTGTCCAATCACACATCATAGCAACCGTTACTATGTGAGGCAGTTCCGACAAACTTTGACTCCAAGCAAGACGGTGAAGCGGTGCGCCCACGGTGTTTGTAAATCGGACACTAGAATAGAGCTGTAATCGGGCCTTAAAAGCCCGATTTCGGCCCGAGCCAATCAAGTACATTTTGATTGACAGCGTTTTAAAAGCCCGAACCCATTTACAGCCCGACATTATTCAAATGTACGCACGCACACAGCTCTTTTGCCTTTTATCAAGAATGAGTCATTTATACATGTTTTAACATAATTTATACATCACTAACGTAATAGGCCACTTGGAAGTTTGAACAAAGAAATAAAATAAGTCCTCTGTGACATCATAACATCACAGAACTCTAAATAACCCTAGGTATAGACTCATTTAGCCTATAAATAGGCCAACGCACCAATAAAATTTTTAATTAAGATAAATTCTAAATTAAGATGGGTATTTGGCAATAACGAAATTAATTAAGATAAAGACTCATGCCTTATTTGCTTCGCCATAGCAGCTGAAATTTAATAAAAGAATAATGCCAACATTAGCCTATATAGGCTAGCCTATATGTCTACATTATGCATTTAAGACTCAATTAGTATTTAGTTATCATTTTTAAAACCTTTACTCACCAAGATAATAATAAAAATAGCTACTCGCAATAGACAATAATAGACCATAACATATGAAAGAGAACTTTCCCGGCAGTGCAAGAGTGTTGCATTTGCAGTGTTGCATTTGAGGTACAGGTCATGGTGTTTCTCAGATTTCGCTTTTTTTCCCTCCACAGCATACTGTAACCCCTTTTGCCTCGATCTGGAGGATATCGCGGAGGTATTACTCACAAAAAGGTCACTGACATGCACGGGTATACCTCTTCCCGTCATGGCAATCTGTCGCGCTGGTCGTGTTTGACCATTTGTTTGTCGGAAGTAGCAACAGTAACTAAGGGGGGCGGGGCTCGGCGAAAGGCTAATTGTGTTTCTTCTCAATGCTGCATTATGCAAAAATAACAAAAGCATGTTAAACATGTTGCACAAAAAGAAAACTGGACAGCCAGACAAGTACCTTAACCAACACTCTCACTTTCATATTTGACATGATAATTATCAGCACAGCGAACTAAATGTTGTTAACTGATGCTCCAAAGAGCTTGAATTGGTGAATAGACGAGGAATTTTAGTTGCACCAAATTTAAAAAAGAAGAAGAAGGAAAATCTAGAATGGGTGATGAATGAGTGGTGTGTATTTGATCGTGGATGTGTGCGATAGTGGTTGTGTTGGACCCATTTGGAGTCAGAAATGGAACCGATTGTGACATCTGGTCGGCCAGGTTGGTAAATCTTGATTTTGGTGAGCCTGTTCCCGGTCAAGCTTAAGCCCTGGTCAAAATTTGACCAGAGCTGCGGCTTCACAAAATATTTTATTGTGATATTCCAACATGTGCATGACCCATATGTTCCACACAGATACTGACCTTCCAAACACAATACAACACAAAATACAAGAATATCACTTTAAAATATTTCCATGTCCTCTACATGTGCGTCTTGTACATGAAGTCCTTTAAGTCCCACAAGTTGTTGCAGACAACTTTTCATGTACAAGTGCATGAGTCCTCTAGTTCATCTAGTCTGGTGCATCCCGTATTGCATAACCTCTTGTAACTATCCTTTATCTTTATATTTCATTAAAGGTTGTCGTTGTGCATCCTTTTAAGCAGTTTGCAATGAAAAGTGACTACGTTAATGCAACTGCACTCAAAATGTGCATTTAAGTACTTTGTACAATCTATTCAAACAGTTCAGCACAGTGTGTTTGGCTGTGTTGGATTGACTGCAATGAATGCATGCAAGTCACAAGTTATGGCCCCATGTAATGTTTTGTCAAGGTCTTTGTGGAACGTGCTTTATGTGTCTATGCTTGAGTAGTCAATGGCCCTAAGGTCAGACAGCTCAAACAGATGTCATTTTGACCCAAAATGGCTGTCGTCCACTTTGTTCCATGTTGCCTTGAGTCCTTCCTCAACAGTGAACTTCACTGTTGGGATTTTGTCCATAAACGTGTGCTCTTATTCAATACAGCTTTTGGAATGGTTTCTTGGAAATAACTTGATTAACCTTCTATTTCCACAGTAACTCCTCCGTCAGACTTGAGGTTTACTATATTAAATGAAAACACAGTGCAAATGACATGGAAGCAACCGTTGTCAAGAATTGAGGGCTTGAGAGTATTAGTCACATCGGATACAGGTAGGTGAAAATGTAAAAGCACTGCACATGTTGAAATTATAGCGCCAGCATGAATCTATTGCAACCGATTGTACTTCTGTGATGTGTTTCAGAATGAAAATGTATATTCCACATAGGAAAATAAATGAAAGAACCATTTTTTTCCCAATTGGCAATGATCTGGATTCTAAAAAAGTTGACAGTCCATACCAAAAAGAAAGTGTAGTTTGAAAGTAGCTTTTGCCCTTATGTGGACTTTAAAGGGGTCATATGATGCTTTTTTAAAGAACATTATTTTGTGTATTCGGTGTAACAGAATATGTTGACATGCTTAAAAGTAAAAAAAAAAAAAAAACATTATTTTTGAAATACTGTACATTATTATAGGTCATCTATGCTCCGCCTCTCTTTGTCCCCCCATCTGATAAGCAGTCTGCACTGATTGGCCAACTGACCCAGTGCATTGTGATTGGCCAATCACCGCAAGCACTCATCAAAAAATGTAATGCCCCTTTCCATAATCGCAAACTTCCTCTTCGCCTAGATACATACAGCATCTCCCTGACATTATTGCTTCAGCACTAACTGTGTTACTGAAACCACGTCTTATTTCTTTGCTTGAACATTTGGATGGCATTACGCAAATATTTCCACATAGTGACGTAGACATGTGGGGTCGTTTTTGAATGAGCCATTTGAGGGTGCCGTGGCAGAGTCTTAACTTTGATAAAGAATATCTCTTTGGATTTGAGACTTTAGTCTTTGCAACTTTACAGATCTTCTTCATGCACCAAGAGCTTGTAACACTCCAAAGAGAATTTTTTTTTTAAAATCGCATCATATGACCCCTTTAAAGATCTGGGTAGTGCTAAGGGTTGTTCAGACCTGCAATTGTCGTCTTATAATCTACTGCCATTGTGCCCTTGAGCAAAGCACATAACCTCAAGTTGCTCAAGGGGAACTGTCCCTGTAGTAAGTGTTCTGTACAGTATGTTGCTTGAGATAAGAAAGCATCTGGTAAATGGCAAGTTACTTTTAAACTCACTGCTATAGGCAACCCTTGGGAAATGTGTTCTGGCATGCCCTTCAAATATGATTTAACATGGACTGTTACTCATCGCTTGTCTTGGGAAGTCATTAATGTTTGTCTAATCCAGCTCTTGTGTGTCTAGACTAGATTTATCTACTTATAAATTAAGGTTGGCTAGACGTTATCTTCATGTAGACTGTATATCATGATATGACACATAAACATTTTAAATACGAATGTTCCCTTCTCTCTGTAGAAGAGCCTGTTAAGGAATTCACACTTCCTCCAACCTCAACCAAAACCTCCATCAGAGATTTGACCCCCGATGTGGATTATGTTGTAACGATAATTTCATATTTTGGATCGGAGGAGAGTATACCAATCTCTGGTCAAATAACAAGTAAGTGGCAAGTCATCTTATTCCTTGAGTTTGTCCTTTAGTATATCATGTTGATGGTTCACACTTTCATGGAGGGCCTATAGGAAATTTTCAAATTGTGGTTTAGAAAAGTCTTTGAAAATTATTTTGTTTATTTCTAGGTTTATTTGGGGAAAATCCTTCTATACTTTACATTGTACACTTACATATTAGAAATGATTTCTTGTGATTGGAATCCCTATAAAATAGTTATATTATTTAGTTATATTATTTATTATATTTATAGATAAAATATCAGTATGGAGTAATCAGAAATGACTGGAGAAGGCATGGGAATTAATTGGCCAAAAGGCCTTTTAATGGAAGGAATTAATTTGCTTTAATATATTTATTTATTTTTTTGTTTCTGTTTTAGTCCAATCAAGTGGTTTTGAAGGAGGTACCAGGAAACCTCAGGTCTCCGATGCAGTCAGTAAGTACACACCTCCAGGCTCTTTCCATTGCTATGTGATCACTGCATTTTATCGGGAGTTTCTATATAAGTCATAATGCAAATGTGTAAATGTCTTTGTTTCTTTCCAAATTTATGACTCCTGATAATAATTTAGCTTGTTAGTCAGCATTAACTTTTCCAGACTTGACAAACTGAGCCAACATTTCCAGCATGAGTTTTGGGTGAGAGTTTGTAAGTGGCAACTTTGCCCCTTATTTGAAATAAAAAACCCAAACCCCTCGCAATGCAGAAAGTGGAAAGCATTACAGCTCTTCTCTTTACAAGAGTGCTGTGACCTCGTCCTCCAGATGAATGTGAACAGCTTTACTTTTCCTTTCTTACATTAAGCAGAAGTGGAAAATCCAACCACCCCTCACCCTCGCCCCAAATACCATAATGGTTAGTTAGCATGCCTTCTGCAGATGACTCGCTAACAAAATCCAGTTGTAACGCTCCAGTGCTTCCCTTCTGCTGGCGCAAGTGGAAAATAAGTGAATGTAATTACTGTAATAAAGTAAGGCAAGCTATGTTATGTAATCAATTTCCTGTCCTGTCCCGTCTGCTACAAAAGTTTGGCAACATCTCACCAAAGATGTAGCAGACACAATCCGTTCAAGGGCATAAAATCCCATGAATTGTGGTTGAGGGCAAATATGATTAAAAGAAGAGGAATTTTTCCAAACCGTGTGGAGGAATGGAATTCAATTATGGAGTTCAAGAGTGGGGGAAGGACAAGTGATGACTCGCCTAATAACATTATGAATAGAGACACACTCAGCCCATATGTCAACGAGGAATGAATTGTAACCAATGTCTATTGCATAATAGATAAATGTGGTGCTGTTATGCAGAATGTTCCCCTTCTTATTTGTACATGTAAATTTTTGTATGTTTTGTTTTAACACATAAACCTTTTCAACATTTATGACATGCAAATCCACTGAATCTGCATGATGTTATAATACTAAGATATTTGGTCTTTTTCTGAAATAGAAAAAGAGGTCAGAGTTTTGAGTTCTGTGCCAAGCTTAGCATCCTTTTCATAAATTCATCCCCTTTTCCAAAGTCCGATCTGTCTAGAATTTCTTAGGTTCTGACTTCTAACTCTTTTTCCCAGAATGCTCAGCAAGTGCCATTACCGACCTTGTCTTCCTGGTGGACGGCTCTTGGAGTGTCGGGCGGGAAAATTTTAAATTCATCAGCAGTTTCATAGCAGCCATGGCAGGCGCATTTGACCTCGGAGAGGACAAGACTAGAGTTGGTGTGGTTCAGTATAGCACGGACACCAGAACTGAGTTTAACCTTAACCAGTATTTCAAACGGCCTGAGCTGCTCAGAGCCATTAACAGTCTGCCATACAAGGGTGGCAACACCATGACAGGTACCAAATTCGCCCTTATGTATTCATACTGAAACCTGCAAATAATATTACTGCTGAACAACAAAGTTATAATGTGAGTTTCAAGTCTAAGTGATTCTTTTGGGATTTTTGTGCAGGCGAAGCCCTGGACTACCTGCTAAAAAACATGTTCACGGAGACTGCCGGTGCTCGTAAGGGATTCCCCAGAGTTGTTGTAGTTATCACAGATGGGAAATCTCAGGACCCGGTGGAGGGTTACGCCAAGAGGTTGAAGAATGCTGGAGTTGAAATTTTTACTTTGGGTATGTGGTCATTCATCACTGCTGTTTTTCATGGTCTGGATTTCTTCTGCATTCTCATAGGACTGGGTAGCTTTCAAGAAATCCATAAACATAGAAGAAATCATTGAAATTCTGAGAAATAATACATTTTTTATTATTTTTATTCAGGGATCAATGAAGCAGATGAGGAAGAGCTGAAAAAAATGTCTTCAACTCCCTACAGAACGCACGTGTACATGGTGCCAAACTTCGATATGATCAAAGCTGTGGAGAAATCGCTCATCACACAGGTGTGCACCAGTGTGGATGACCAGCTCAATTCGCTGGCTAGCGGCGAGGAAGGTAAACAAACAATAACAATTGTAAATCTGTTTTAGCAGGTTTATTAAACACAACCCAGAGCATCAAACACAACCCCATTTTTCCTCTTTTTGTTTATTTGCAGTCATTGAACCAGCATCAAACTTGCAAGTCACAGAGGTTGCGTCCAAGTCAATGCGGGTGACGTGGGATGCATCTATAGGGGAGGTGACTGGATACAAGGTGCAGATGGTTCCCATGCTGGCTGGCAGCAAACGTCAGGAGCTGTACGTTGGGCCGACTCAGACCTCTGTGAATGTGAGAGATTTGTCCCCTGATACAGAGTATGAGATCAGCCTGTTTGCACTCAAAGGTCTAATGCCCAGCGAGGCTGTTATGGCAATGGAGAAAACCCAGCCATTAAAATTATCGTTAGGTGAGGAAAAATCAGCACTATTTCAATATCCATTATATTCCATTGATTTAATAGCTGTTTGACCCACAAACCTTTTTTTTTTTTCTAGAATGCTCTCTCGGTGTGGATGTACAAGCTGACGTCGTTCTACTGGTTGACGGTTCCTATAGTATCGGACTGTCAAACTTTGCTAAAGTTCGATCTTTCTTGGAAGTCCTGGTCAACACCTTTGACATCGGGCCGAACAAGGTTCAAATCAGCTTGGTGCAGTACAGCAGAGACCCACACACTGAGTTCTACCTGAACACCCATCATGATCTGAGTGCTGTGGTCAAAGCCGTGAGATCTTTCCCCTACCGCGGAGGCTCCACGAACACCGGCAAAGCTATGACATACGTGAGAGAGAGGATTTTTGTTCCAACCAGAGGCGCTCGTGCGAACGTACCTCGAGTTACGATTCTGATCACCGATGGGAAGTCCTCAGATGCTTTCAAAGACCCGGCGAATAAGCTTAGGAACACGGATGTAGAGATTTTCGCAGTGGGTGTAAAAGACGCTGTCCGCTCTGAGCTTGAGGCGATTGCTAATTCTCCAGTGGAGACCCATGTGTACACCGTGGATGACTTTGATGCTTTTCAGAGGATTTCCAACGAGCTAACCCAGTCCATCTGTCTGAGAATTGCGCAAGAGCTTCTAAACATCAAGAGGAGAAGTGAGTAGTGTCCGATTTTACCACTAACTGCTGTTAAATTTGTTGGACTCTGGGTCTGGATGTGCATAGAACCATATGTCTCGAACTCTGGTTTTGCACCAATTTGTACTAAAGTTTGAAGGGTTGGTTTACCCAAAGATTAAAATTCTGTCATCATTTACTTACCCTAATGTTGTTCTAAAATCTTATGCTCAAGACTTTCTTTCTTTCGTGGATCACAAAAGAACTTATTTAACAGAATATCCAAGCTACTCATTCCAAACCAGCTCCAAAGCAAACAAACATCAAAGAGTTCTAGTTGTGTGATGTATTATAAATTCTATAAAGTCATACCATAGCTTGGCGTTGGAAAAATCTATTAGGTAATACATAGCCCCGAGTCTGTTATTTGTTGTAACCTTTTTTTGACAATAAACTGGGATTTGAACAAAGTTCTCTTAGTTAATCAAAGGGAGGTGTCTAATATATTTCGGTTCTGCTCTCTCTTTTAGGTCTGATTGCACCCAGGTCTCTGACCTTTTCAGAGGTGACCTCCAGGAGTTTCCGAGCTTCTTGGGTAACAGATGCTGTGGATGTGCAGTCATATCTGGTGCAATACAGGCCAGATGCCGATAAAGAAGCAGGCTACATCTCTGTTTCTGTGCCAGGAGACACCACTACGATTGCCTTACATCATCTTACTCCAGTCACAAAGTACGAGGTCAAAGTTTATGCCCAATATGAGAAAGGCGAAAGCTTTCCTCTGTCAGACTTTGAGACCACACTAGAAGGTGAGTATCTGTTCTATATAAAAGTTAGCTAAGCTCATCAGTATTGATGTTCCTTTTGGGACTTTTAAAGGAATGGTTTACTCAAATGTTGTTCTTTATGACTTTTTTTCTCTGTGCAACACAGTGTTGACAGTTTTTTTTAATACTGACCATTGTATCTGGTGTCTTTTGGAATAACTGTTGCTTTAAAAGTTGCACCTTTTTGTGACTCTTGTTTTTCAATTTGTGCAGAACAAGGATCTGTGAACAACCTGAGGGTGTCCGAGGAGACCACCAGCAGTTTCCGTGTCTCATGGGGGGCAGCTCCTGGTTCAGTGGTGCGGTACAGACTCACGTATGTCCCATACGACTCGGTCCGAGGGGATATCGAGTTGCTAGAAACTGCAACAGTTAGCCCTGAGACAACCATTGTTTTGCAGCAACTTTACCCACTTACTACCTACCATGTCTCTGTGGCAGCCGAATACCCATCAGGCGTTGGGCCACAGATGCAGATTGATGGAACGACCAAAGAAGGTGAATGGAACAATGTAGAGACTTCCTCTCCTAAATACTATGTCCAGCCAGGGTGATTGATCATTTGAAGGCATAATACCAAATTATTATGAGTCTGAATTCCTTTTACTGGAATTTTAATTGAGAAAGTGCCAGTTCAGATTTGTTTTAATTTATTTATTCAGGTCAATGTAAAATGTCCACAGTAAACTGGATTTAGATTTGTTTAAGAGGGATTCCCACTCATTCTTTCATTTTCATTGGTTATTTTCCAGGATTTTTTATATCAGAAAACTGGTGTAAAGTTTTGAGCAGCCAAACACCCTAAGTGAATGGAAAATCAAAGTTGATTTTGACAAAAACTCAATGAGACCTTTCCCAGAATTTCTTTCATTGAGTTGGCAAAAAATATCTGTTTGGATAGGCAGAACCTCTGGGTTCTTTATCAAGTCTGAGAGTAGTTAGTGTCAAAGCATTAGCCAGCTGCATCTTAAGAGCTGCCTACAGCGATGCAGCTGCAGTCTGTCCAAAGTTGTAATCTGCAAAGGATAAATCCCAGGTCATGACTTTTGACGCCTGTGTTAAAATGGAGTTTTATCTCTGCATTGTCTCTGTTCCAGTCAACAGATTCGTTTTCTAACTCCTATTTCATCAGTTTCTTAGTAAGTAAAAGTAAACATTTTTAGGAAGTGTGTAGAGATCAGACTTGTTACTTTTCACCTGGTAGATGATAAAACATCTGAAAAGCAACGTTAGACTTACATTGAAGGAGGGAGCATTAGAGTTACTTTGTTTTTAACGGCTTTCTCTTCTTACATCTGATAGAACGTGGCTCGCCGAGAGACCTGCGTGTTTCTGATGAGACAGTGTCGTCCATGCAGCTGTCCTGGGCTGCTGCGCCAGGAAGAGTCACTCAGTATCGCGTGTTCTACCAGCAAACAGAAGGTGGTGAGATGAAGGAAGTGTCGGTTAAGGGGGACACCACAGTGACCTTGTTAAAGAATCTCCAGCCAGGCACAGAATACCAGCTGGCTGTGAGAGCACGCTACTCCTCTGGGTTAGGAGAGCCACTGCAGGGCACAGGAACCACACTAGAAGGTATGGGCATGCACTTACAGTACATAACATTCCCCTAAGAAACACACAATATGTGCAATGTTATCTTGAGGACATAACCCATTTTAGGGGTAGTGTGGTGCAATGGTGAAAGCTCAGGGACTGTAACAGGAAGCTTGCTGGTTCAATCCCAACAAAGGAGAGAGCTGTGAGCCAGAACAAAAATCACACAAAAATTCTTCTGAAACCATAGCTAATATAATGTAAGATAGCTAAGAATGTAGCGAAAATTATGTGTACTACTTTTCTTTTTGCCAGTTCCTATTTATTTGAATTGTTGATCATTAAATATCATTAGTAAATGATAACATATGGTGGGATCAAACCAGCTAATTTCCAGTTACATGTACAATGTCTTTAACTCCAGGCTTCTGTGTGCTACTTTGGATAAATGCATGTGCAAAATGGCATTTAGCACTAAGTCTTCTGAGTACCAGAGGATAAATCCCAGACATAGCTATTGAACCCCCTGTGAGTGCATTGCAGTGCAAAATTTGAGTACTGTACATTTCTTTGGATCAGTTGAGAAAGTGCAGCCTTGGAAAGACTAGGGGCATTTTAACATCCTCGGCTCCTGTCAGAAAGGGTATACAAATAGGTTGAACAGAGTCGAGTGATTATACTGTTCCTTCTTTCATTCAGCCCAGATGAACAGTTCAAAGTTTTTTGGGGGATTCAGAGGATCAAATCTTAAACTACAGCAACATGGCTACAGTATCTGCAAATGAAATTACCTGGACAAAAACTTGCCCATGTTCTCAAATCACTAAATTCCAGTAATGTTATGTCACTGAACCTTCAGTGTCAGATTTGAGGGCCAAAGATCAGAGCCCAGAAGTAGTTAAGTGATGGAAAACCTGTTAAGGTGATAGTTTACCCAAAAATCTAAATTATGTCATCATTGAGCATGAAATAAGTACTCTGGGCTGTCAGTAGTACTCCTAAATGAAGACGTGTAGAGACCACAAATGTTTTCTGAAGCTATAACTCTTAATCTGTTTCAATCATGAGGACCTGGTATGGCTCAAATAAAATTATTAACAGTTTTTCTTGGTATGTTTGCTCAATTGTTTTTGTATTCACTGCCATTGCCCAGCTGATGGTCATAAATATGGAAGATGAGCATAAAGGCCATGTGACAGAAACAGATAAGCATCTGAAGACTTTTGGATATATTGCCTAAGTGGTGCTTTTTTGTCTGTTGTGGCGAGATATACGAGTTTGGAAAAACATGAGGGTGAGTAATTTTAGGATGAATTATTCTTTAAATGAAAATACCTGAGTTTGTTTTCGGTAGGTTAGAGATTTGGCCTGGGTTGTTCTCCTCTGTGGACCATGTAGTGGTTTGTGTAGCATGCAGAAGTCCTGTTATCAAAATCTGACTATCATTGGACAGACACTGAAGATTGTGACAAGGTTAATTTCAGTTCCTCCATCCATCCATTGAGATCTGGTCAGTGGGAGATGGACTAAATGAAGCTCTTTAAAGCAGATAGTTACATAAAGCAGGATCTATGCAGCTCTGGAGTAAAGAGTAGAGCAGTCACCCAGACATCTCAGTTCCTTCCTTTGAATCCTCAAGAGGATTTGCATAAAGAGGAGCATGAAGGACTTCCGTTCCTTCCCCAATCTGATGCAGGTCTGTGTTGACCAGGCTCTGGTCCCGTTTATGACCTAGCATGTCCATTTGTAGAGCTTTCCAGCAAATCACTGAGAATGCCTTGAGAGATTCAGTATAAAAAAGGGAAATGCTATGTGGCGCTATAATAGTTCTCATATTTCTTACTTAAATGTTATTTTTGTTGTTTTAAAGATGCATTTAACTAAAGAATTTTGTTTTATTTTAAAGTCAAAAGGGGAAAGGCAACCCATTGTAGTTCTAAAATAACTAGTTGAAATAAAATGTCTTTTAAAAAAGCTCTTCAGGATAATTGAAGTGACGTGCAAAATGACTTGTCTTGTATCTGCTGAATCCATTGCTCTAAAAATGTGTCTGTGACATCACTGAGTGAAAACCATGAAACTAAAATCAGCTGTTTTGTTTCACCATCTCACAGAAGATTGAAAAATGAATCAAAAGGGTTTCCATCTGCTCATACACAAAGAGGAATCGAGAGACGTGAGGAGTTATCATAATGTAAACTCAAAGGCGTGCACATGTGGCATGCATTACCTGCCTTGTACTTTAGATTAGATTATTTCCAAAGGGATATTATTTGTATTATATTCTCATCAGAGTAGCACCTGGCCAGTTGAAGGGCGACAGAATACATAGCAGGACACTATAGTGTTACATACAGATAATTTACATTTATTCATTTAGCAGATACTTTTTTCCACAGCGAATTACAGTTGAGCAATACAACAGATGGTAATTTAAAATAAAGACTCAATCAGCTAGAAACAAATGGGCCAAAAGGTGACTTTGTTCTCCAGCACCTGGGTATCCTCAGAGAAGGATTGTCCTTCCTGTTTGCCATCTGTCAAACTGACTAATGCATTCAAGCTGCCCTATAGGTGTCCGACCTGTGACCTTAGTGATGAGCATAAAGCACAGATGAAGGGGACAACCAAAAGCTCTCTCAGCACCTGTGCTTTTCCAGTGATTGACATGAGGTTAAACTTCAAAAACACTGCAGAAAATGTAGTGCATGTGTTTGGTCTGTCTCAGCTTTGGATTTCAGAGCAGCACGGGATGCTGGTTTTTTGAATGGAATTGCATGATATAAAAGATCATTTGAATTTCAAGTCTCTTTTAAAGACAGAGTCAAATGAAATCCTGCTGTTGGACTACAGAGAAAGTCATATAAAAATGGCATGTTGAACAAGGTGCACTCTTACCAATTTGTGAAAATTGAGAGGACTGAGAGAAATGAAGAACTACTAGGGATTTGAGAAGGTATCAGACATCTGAGGAGGGTACTTAATGGTGGTTTTGTGGGGATCTGCCTTGTTTTGGAAAAAAGCAGGCTGGCAAGCATCTACTCCTCTGCCTCTTCTCCAAAGTCTCAGAATCCTGCTGTGAGTGTATTTATTATTTCTCATGTGTACTAGCACATTGGTTTCCCCAATAATGGACATTGTATACAGACCCTCATGTCATTTCCAAACCTGCGTGACTTTCAAGGTGATCAAGGACTGTCAAGCTCCAAAACTAGGATATTTCCTAAAATTAAAATAATGAAAAAAGATTGTTACTTGAAATAAAATAAACATTTACTGAAATAATATTAAATAATTAAATATTAAATTAAATAAAAATTTAATAGTACAATTTAAGTAATATTTTTTTAAATAGATTTTATGGTTTTCATTTTACTTTTAGATAACTATAATAACCTTGTGTTATTATAACAAATTTCTAATGTGCTAAACTAAAACTAAACTAACATTTATTATATGGAAATTATAAATAAAAACTAAAATATAATATAGTTTTTAAATGATAAAACAGACATATTTGAACAGACATATACAGAAACATCTTTACTTCACAAAAAAATGCATGAAGATCATACTTTATATCTGATGGTACATCAATCTTCCTGAGACACTGTCATTTAAGTAAAAGTATTTCATAATATGTTGTAAAAAATGTGAGTTTGTGAAGTTTATCTGCATGACAGAATACTTTTGGGACTCGGTAGTGGGTTTTGTAAGATGTGTGTGTGTTGGCTGTAGACTTTATGACCAAGTGTAGTTTCAGCTGAATGAATTAGTGCTCATTGCAGTCCTGACACACCTGCACCAATGACACCAGAGACGTCATGAGAAATGGTCCATCTGCTTCTAGATATATATCAGATTATGGCCCAGGGTAATTCTGCTAAAATACAGCTTGGAATGAAATCTTTATCTTGCTTTGTGGAGAGTAAGTAAATAGACAATTTATCCAATGCAACTTTTAACTTTGCTCCTGAGCTTTCACTTAATCACACCAGCAACATTTCTAAATTTCATCCCATAATTTGTGTTTGTTAAAGTCAGTTTTTGTGTGTTGCCTGCAGAAGTGGGTTCAGCGAGAGACTTGATAACCAGTGATGTAACAGACACCAGCTTCATGGCATCATGGACAGCCGCTCCAGGAAGGGTGAGGCACTATCGTGTTCGATGGAGGTCTATGTTCTCTGAGGAGTCTGGGGAGAACATGGTGCACGGGGATGTGACCAGCACGCTTTTGGAGAACCTCACTCCTGAAACACGGTACCAGGTGTCTGTGCTTGCATCGTACGACAGAGGCGATGGAGAACCACTTGTGGGAGAGGAGACCACCGATGGTACGTAAACCTGATGTAGTTGTTATTTTGTTATCGTAGTAACCCCATATTCTCTAAATCAGACGTGTGAGAAGGAACCTTGGGAGTGCATGAGCTGATTAAAGCTAATAACTCATCAAATCATAAAAAAATTAAATAGGGATGCACAATTAATTTAAATAAAATGTAAATTGCGATATAGCTTTTAAGGCTGCATTTTAGTCTGATGCACTGCATGTTTCAGAGTAAAGCATTACATTGTGTTTAATTTCCATTTTTGTTACAATAACAAAACATACAGTAGGCTTCATGTGAAATTGCATACTTCACTGCCATAAAGTGGTCGAAAACCATGTGAAAAGCATAGTATGTCCATATTTACAATACTGATGTACTGATGGACACTTTACTATCCTATGAGGCCTATTTGTGAATAGCAGTGAGGTCACATGACAAAGACAACATGACGGATGTAGTATGTCCACATTACATTCACACCTTACTATATATTCATACTATACAGAATGCACTTTTTCGTGAAAAGTTGCAAAGTAATTTCTTGTAATCACTGTAAATGTTTGGAAGATTTAATAGTGTATAGAACTCATGAAATATAAAACAATTTGGGATGATTGGCTTGTTAAAGGAAGCTGGAGGCTAGGTTGGAGGCAGAATTATGGTTATCTATAAATCTAGCATCTTTCATGAAAGAAAAAGGTAATACAGAAGTGACAGGACATGCATGCCAGTACCTCAGGCATAGCCATTTAAAGTGCATAAATCGAAGGAAAAGAATGGAAAAGGATGATAAACCTTTGTTTAAAATTATTTAATGTTAGCGTGACTATTTCAAGTTGCGGTTTTGCACTTGGCACCGAATCTTGGCGAGTACAGTACGTTTTAAGTTTCTGTGCAGTAGTCACTTGCCTCCGCGTGGAAAAAGTGAGCTGATCGCAGCACGGGTGCAGTGAACATCGCTGCGGGAAAGAGCAGATTTAAAGGGTTGCATGTGTGCAAGGCTGCCCATAATATGAGCCGTATGTCGATTGGGACGCTGGATGAAGCGTGGATGCGTTTTCACTGCCCAACCTAAATCGTACAAACTCGTGGAAACATAACACCAGTGTAGGGATTGAGAGAGCATTGGAAGAAGGAAAACGTTGCTTCCTTTTGGCTTGCTTGTGGTTTCACATTGACCATCCCTAACCATCCCAGCTTGTCTCTTTTCATTTCACTTGTCAGTTTTTGATTTATTCAGGCCGTTGAGCAATTTAGTTAAAGTTTCTTGTGTTTATCCATTTGTAGCATCTGCGTCTGCCAAGGCTGTACTGGTGTCTGATGAAACTGAACGCACCATGCGTGTGACATGGAAAGCTGCTCCAGGCCCCGTGGTCAGCTACAGGCTCACGTATGTCCCTGAAGTCGGCGGTAAAGAGATGACGATGAAGATCCCCGCTAACGTCGCCACCACCGTGTTGAGGAAACTGCAGCCCCTGACCACCTACAACATCAAAGTGCTTCCCATTTACAAACGAGGAGAAGGAAAAGCAAGGCAAGGAGTAGGAACCACACGTACGTTGGCCAATAATTCAAAGCCCATGAATCACAGATACAGTATGTGCAGACACAGGCACACATCACCACTTAGAGTACACTGCAAAAAATGATGCTCATCCAAAGTGTTTTGGTCTTGTTTGAGTACAAAAATCTAAGTTCTTAAATCAAGATTAAATTATTTGAGAAGTGAAAAGACTTAAGATATCTAAAAAATAGCTTAATATTAGTTAAGTTTATACTTTAAAAATAAAAAAATTATCTGCCAGTGGGTCAAGAAATTGACTTTATTCTAAGGGAAACGAGATTGCTTTTCAGACCCTATTGGCAGTTTTTTCTTGTTTTAAGCAAAAACTTTTCCTTTTGATAAGCTTTTCATCAAAAAAAAAAAAAAAAAATTCAAGATGTTCTCCAGTATTTTTGTCTTGTTTTTTAGTCCAAATATAAAAAAAACTCCTCAATTAAGATACATTTACTTGCGAAGCAAAATTACTGAAGATATTAAGTTGTTTTGTTGTTTTCTGTAAAGAATGTATTAAGATTAAACGAGTTTAAGCGTAAAACAAGAAAATCTAAAAATGCCAATAGGGTCAGAAAATTACACTTAATTCAAAGCAAAAGATAATTTTCCTGATATTTTTTCTTGTTCTAATCAAAAACTCACTAAATTTTGATTCATTTTTCAGAAAATAAGACTTAATATCTTAGATCATTCTGCTGCTCAAGTAAAAGTTTCTTTATTTAAGAATGTTTAGATATTTGGTATGGTGTAGTATTACTATGGTGTAGTATTATGGATTAGAACAAAGCACTACCATTAACGTGTTCAACTTCAGTGCATAACTCCTCCTAAATAGATTTTGCTACATGAATTAATTTTTATTTAAGTATTCTTAATTATGATCAAACTTAAGATTTTCACCTTGAATGATAAAACAGGAAAAAAACACAGACTTAAATTGGAAGAAGGACCTGAGCCGTGTCTAAACTTTTGGTTGGGTCCACTAAACAATTACACTAGTAACTGCAAAACAATGTGCTAAAGAGCATCCTAAACACCTTTGCAACTGCATAGCAAGGTCCTGAAAACCTCCCAAAGCGCCTTAGTCACATTATTTATTTATTTATAATTTTAAATCTAGTGATTAAATTAGCAAATGCTGATATCTGTTATTCTTCATCCTGCAGTGTCACGATTTAAAGCCCCAAGAAACCTTAAGACCTCTGAACCAACCAAAACCAGTTTCCGTGTATCCTGGGATCCCGCTCCCGGTGATGTACAAGGGTACAAAGTCACTTTCCATCCCAGTGGTAATGATATTGATCTGGGAGAATATCTAGTTGGGCCTTACGACAACACAGTTGTTCTAGAGGAACTCAGGTAATGTTTAGCATCAACTTCAGATGTTTCTCTTCACATAAAGATGCTAATCGTAGTTTCTCGTTTTTGGGTGACACATATGGTTTAAGTTTTGTCCTTCATTCACAGAGCTGGAACTAAATACTCCGTTGCTGTTTTTGGCATGTTTGATGGAGGTCAAAGTGTGCCGTTGGCAGGGGAGGAGAAGACCACCCTCTCTGATGCACCTGAATCTCATCCTGTTGATTTCTCCGGTATAATCTCTGCACATCATGCATGCTGTAACATCACATATGAATGTTTTTACCATGCACTTTCTGTTGAGAAATAAAAGAGTTTTAAAGAAACCGAAAAACAAAAAAACAAGTCAAGTGTACAAAAAAAAAAAAAAAAAAATTCCATTAAAGCAGAATTGAGTAAGGGAGTCTAGATAGATTTATTAGTGCAGTACAAATATTAGAAATAATAGAATGATATGTTTTAATAAATAAGTGCATGATAAATATAAAATACATAAATATTAAGTCTATAAAATTATGACAATTATTAATCTCAAACTGAGATCAAGTGTATAATTTGAAGTTGGGGGCTCAGAATCTTTGGCAGCACATTTCACCAGCAACAGTGTCTTGAGTTTGATTCTGGCAGCTATCGGCAGGCAGTTTTAAGACTTGAGCATAGTCATAATGTCAAAGACTTTCCAGAGGTTAGTCGTGCAGCAGTGAGGAGTTAAGCAGCAGATGCAGGGAGGATGATGGGATTAGTTGTGAAACGACAAGAGCAAAGGTCACGCGAGGGCACTGTTTTCCACGTGTATCAGCAGGACCTGACTGCAAACTAGCCCAAACCAGTGATCTGGTCAAGCTGGATGACTCTAGGGTTCTAAAAGTCCAAATAGTCCTAAATACTTGTTATATTATAATGTGATTCATCAGGAAATGAAACATTCGAATGGAATTTTTTAAAAATTATTTCATCAAAGTAATGCAACTTTTTATTATATCTCATATCTCATACAATAATTGTATTCACCATGTCATAATCAGTACTTTCATCTCATCTGGCAACATATCTTGTGTATGAGAGTTTGCCTGTTTTTTCCTCCCTCTTTTTTAGCACCATGACCAAGAGTTCATGGAAAACAAAAAAAGCTCTGTTTTCAGTTCTGCACTATTTCATAGAAGAAAGAGAAGGTCACTGAATAGCACAAGATTAGGAAAGTGTTATGTAGCAGATTAAACTAAGAGTGGTATAACAGATCATAACAGCTTATGGTGGCTTTTAAACATTTGTAAATAATTTTTCTATTTTTAATTTTTTTTTTTTTTTTTTGCGAACACATTACCCCCCCCCCCCCCCCTTTTTTTGTAATGTCAATCAGGTAAGATCATTCTGCCATTATTTTTTTTTCTTATTTCTGTTTTCCATTTTATTTAATGTATTATTTTTTTATATAGTTATATTTTTATTAGTTCTAGTATCCGGTCTTCCAAATCTAATCAGTTTGACCAAGACTGTTTTTAAACTTTTCGTTTACAACGATTGATCAATTACCATCCTGGACCAGCTAAAACCAGCTACAGTCTGCTGGCACTTGATTTTATCTCGATTTTCCTGCAAGAAATCGGTTCCACCACACTCTTTATTATGTCTAATTATTTTATGAGCATGCTTGTAAATAAATCAATTTCACAAGCTATTTTTCACTTGCAGACCATGTGTGATGTGTCCAGAGAGATCACCAGTGCTCAAGCCTCAGTTTTGGGGCTCCTCTCACATTCAATAGGTATCTGAAGTGTTACGGAGGTGGAATTCGCAAAAGAGAAGAAGCTCGTATTTCATACATCACAAAGGGCTGCTTATTTTCTCTTTAGAACAGAAGCAGTTACAATTCCAGGAAAATGGCTTCCAGGGCCAGATGCAAAAATGGATTTGGATGCAACGCAAGACTGAAGATTCAAAGAAGAAAACTAGAAATTGCATGAAAAAGAGTCTGTAGCTTTAAGAAATCAACAAGAAATAAAAGTGTTCTCTAAATGTGTGATGCTTTTAAGTTATTGCAGTGTTAATGTGCTTTTTTATTTGCTGTGAGCATGTGTACACGTCTTTTCTCATCGCTCTCCTGTTGAACTCTGCCTTCCATCAACAATTAAACAATCACAACTAAGCTCTTCTTGGTGTTTCTCGCTGGTGTTTTACTTACAGAAAAACAGTGTGTAACCACAGCCAAGGCTGATATTGTATTGCTGGTTGATGGATCCTGGAGTATCGGCCGTTTGAACTTCAAAACCATCCGGTCTTTTATCGGTCGAATGGTGGGCGTCTTTGACATTGGAACCGACAAGGTTCAAATCGGCAAGTCTCTTGTGCTTCTGTTTACTTAATCTTTTCAGATATATTGAAGGTATATTCATGCGTCTGGACTCCAGATGTGAGCTTTATGCTAGGGCGCCATATTGAGTTATTACCGATCATTTTCTCACTTGCATCGTAATGGTGTGTGCTTCTCTCACAGGTTTGGCTCAGTACAGCGGGGATCCCAAAACCGAGTGGCATTTGAATGCCCACGCCACCCGTGAATCCCTGCAGGATGCAGTGGCCAACTTACCCTACAAAGGCGGAAACACAATGACGGGTACCAACTCGGAATTCTCAAAACAACATTTAATTGTGATTTGTGTCACTAATGTCACTCGTGGTACCAAAATGATTTTTTTAAATTATAGAAAAAACAAAAAGTTCCTGCAACAGTTGAGTTATAGAAGTAAAAAGCCCCATAGGGGAAGTTTTTTTTAGCAATGGCTTATAAACCTTTAAAGATAGACTTACTGTGTGGTATCAGGTTGCAAATTGATGGTATATGCTTTTGTTAAAGCTGTCATCCTGCATAATTTTAACTTATTTGTTAAATAATCATGTTTAACAGCAGAATTCCTGGTGAAAGACTACATTACCCATGATTCTGCAGAGAAATCTACACCAATCAGAGACAAGCATGATTGGCTTGTTTCAATTCATGTATTATAGGAATCATATGAAGCTCAATCCACATTAAAACTATTGAAAAATTGTGACTGCAGATGCCGTCAGATGAAACCAACCTGCTTCTTGTGTTTCCAAAGGTATGGCCTTGAACTACATCCTCCAGAACAACTTCAAACCAAATGTGGGTATGAGACCCGATTCTCGTAAAATTGGTGTCCTTATTACCGACGGCAAATCTCAGGATGAGATTGTAGTGAATTCTCAGAAACTGCGTGACTCAGACATTGAGCTGTATGCCATTGGTAAGTTCTTTTCTTCTTTACATTGTTGGAATTCTGTCAGTTCAGTCTCAATTGAAAATGAAAGTCTGCATGCTAATAAGAGACACTCGACCCAGAGCTCTACTTTTCATTTGGCAAGATTACAGTTTAATCTACATCTTGTTGACCCAGCTGAACTAACTGAGATCTTTCAATAATGATCTTCTCTTGGCTCCTAGGTGTGAAAAATGCTGATGAAAATGAGTTGCGATCCATTGCCTCGGACCCAGATGAAATCCACATGTACAATGTCAACGACTTCTCCTTCTTGTTGGACATCGTGGACGACCTCACTGTCAACCTCTGTAATAGTGTTAAAGGCCCAGGTACAGTCACGCACTTGACTAGTGCATGCTTTGAATGCAAAACGGTCTATGAATCTAAACAAATCTGCCAAGGATCTGTTCTACAGACTAGAATGAAAAAACTAAGAGCTCCCAAAGTTTGGCTCAGCTAAATTGCTTGAACTCTTGCCATCCATTTTTGATTTGCACTCGTGTTTTCCCAGACGGTTCTTTGTTTTTTTATTAATAATCTTGCTGAAAAGACTGTGAGGAAAAACTGTAGGTTGCACTCCAATCCTCCTTGGGGGATAACAGTGATTTACAGAACCATGAGACTTGTGATATATAACCCATTTAACCTTTTGCAAGAAGCTAATAGGCCTGAGGAAGATTTATAGTCTAACTGTAAACTGGTTTGAAAGCCATTTGACACCACTGCTCATATTTTCCCATTGCTTTCTATGAACCAGGCGGCGGCCCAGGGACGCCCACTGACCTGGTGACTTCTGAGGTCACGCATTACTCCTTCCGTGCTACCTGGATGCCACCCGACGAGCCAGTGGAGAGGTTTCGTATCGAGTATGTCCCCGCTGCTGGAGGAACGACTGAAGTGGTGAGCATTAAAAACACATATATCCAGCTCGTGTTCGATTCATAATGCATGCACACTTCACAGTCTTCACAGACTCATTTATTAACTTACAGACTCTTGCATCCCGTGCATAACTTTACACTTTAACTGCCTTCTGGTTCCTGCTGCCTGCATAAGGAGCTGCTTCATAAAGCAATCTCCGAACCATCACAGAACGTCAAAAATCTCTTATTTGGTTTGGGTGGAGGTTGGCACCTCATTCCAACAGAGAGGAACAGAGAGGGTCAAGGTTTTGAAAAAAGCCACACTCAGGCATGTTATGAAGAAACAACAAGGCGTTGATTGTTTAGTGACTGTAGCTGGCTCACATTGATTCTGGTAAAGTTTGACATTAGCATGTTGCCAGGTTAATGACACAATACTATAAAAAGCTTAAATATATATAGCAGTTATATAAAAAAAAAATATCAACAGTTTTCAGTAATTTTGAATTAAATATTTAAGTATAATCTGCATTTCACTTAATTTGTCTGGCATGTATTTTTATGTTAAGCTTGTTGCAGTGCTTCAGGGATTTATTTTTCACAATGTTGCCTTCAAAATTGGCAAAAACAAGTTGCCTTAGAAAGCATTAATATTTCTATTTAAATTATGCGCCGGGAGTACATCTATGATGCCTTAAAATGCTGTCTAGGTATATGTGGGTATCATTTATTTATTATTGTACCCTTTGCATGTTCACCGTAAAAGTAAAGTTTGATGAAGAGTAACATTTGACATTTAATTTCCACATCTCTACATACCTCTTGTGTAACCTTAATAACTTCTATAGGACAGGACAGCTTTCATATAATGTTCATTCAGAGCTATGCAGCTTGTCATATTTTATTTTAATGTATATGCTGTGTTTATATGGCTTAAAAGTATCATGTATCAGTATGGGGTGAACTGAATCCCATAAATCACACAACATGCCCTGCGTGTTCCCGCACTGAATTCTGACCTCTTAGAACCTGCAACTTCACAGAGATGATTTCAGATGGCCACGTTTCACCCCTCCATCTTGTGTAATACCCCTTTCAGCAGATAATCACCTCTCCCTGATGATGTTTTACAGATGTTCGCTGATGGCGAAGAAAACACAGTTGTCCTGGTCAACTTGAACCCCATGACCGAGTATATTGTCAGGGTCTATGGAGTGATCGGTGAGGAGAGCAGCGAGCCTTTGAAAGGAACCGAAACCACATGTAAGTTAACCTTTCCTGTTGTTTTTTTGCACTCGTCCTCCTACTGTTCAGTCTCTGTCTGATGAAACCCACTACATAAACATATCTTTACCTCAACCACTGGAAACTGGAGCTTCTTCTTTGCATACCGAGCTATATTTCAAAACCTTATTAGCTACATTCTAACCGAAATTTGAATTTTATACCGCATAGTAACCGTTCAGAACACTCTAGCAAACACCACTTTCATTTCCTTAACTAAATATTGTTTTATTTATAATTGAAACTGCCTGCATTTTCCACCGACTATTGAATGACCAAGCTTGTCAATGCCTTTTCCGCAAAAGACAGATGCATTGAATTTGGCCTGAACAAGACATCTTGTAAGTCTTAAATAGTGATGTCTGAAAATGTGTCTAGGTAGTCAGCTACGTATTGTTTGGAGCAGAGAAAATATAAATATTTTCAAAGATATATACTGCAGTTCCTATAACATACAGTTTTAATGCTGGTTTCCACATCGCAAATACAAAAGTGGTCCCTCGTCAACAGCTTAGTTTTGGTCTAATAGACAGACAAAGTGAACTTGAATCATTTTTACAGATTTAAAGAAAACAGAACATCTTTATTGGCTATTCTAACTTCATAGTTTGTCGTTTTTACATTTCTCACTATAATGTTTATGATCAGCATTACAAGGCCTTATCCCATCGTAAAGAGAGCCTTATCGTTTTATCATGAGCCACTTGGATGCAATAATCTGCTGTGGTCACTGTGGCTTTAGCTTTATGGTCATTTAATGCTCATGTTTGACCAAAGTGTGAATGCTGATGAGAAATCACAACGTTTTATTATTCTTTGTCAGCTGTATTTTAGATTAAATCAGTTTCCTTCTTTTGGATTTCTACAGTGCCCCTACCTGCTGTCACCAGCATGACAGTGTACGACGAGGCCATGACGTCCATGCGGGTCAGATGGGAGTTAGTGAGTGGAGCCAGCGGGTACTTGCTGATCTACAACACCATCAACGCCAGCGTGCCCTCTGGAAAGATGGAGGTGAGTGCCTGTCGCACTGAAGTCTTCCAGAACACCCTCCAGACGATCTCTCAAAATTTCCACCTCTGCTTTATTAAAGCTCAAGGCAAAGTAAACCCACTTCTGTCAGCAGCTCCCTTAGCAGAGCCAGAAGGTCTAGGCAGGGAGCAACTGTTTTACAATGCTGTACAGGCCTATAGGATATAAAATATTATTTTTCATTTTAATTCCATAACGTGACAAACAACATCAATTTATTATTATTTAGAAGTATTTAAATAGTGTTATTTATTTTATAGTACATTGTATATTACAGTACAATATATATTATTATTTTGAATGATTAGCTTTCATTTAAATTTCAGTAAATTTATTATTTGCTTTTTTATTAGTATTTAAAAAATATTTCTATTGAGCTTGAATATTTTTTTTATGAATTTAGTTAGTTTCTAGGGAAACATTTCTAATTTTCATTTAAGATTATTTTTTCCCCCTAATATTTATTAAATATCAGCTTTATTTACATTTATATTTTTTGATAGTTCTAATTTGAATTTAGTTTTTTTGTTTAATTTAAGTATGACTAACCTTTTCATTTAATAAAAATATAATTATTCTAAAATAAAATTTAGTCAACATACAGGATATTCACTGAGGTTTTTTTTTCTCCAATATGTAATAAAGGAAACTCCTCTGGAGTTTCAGAAAAGTGTTTAAACTTTGCTCAGAGTTTCGAAGATAAATGCTGATGTCTGCAGTCAGTATCAACCAGTATCAAGCATTCCTCATCAGATACCTTTAAACCAAACCATCTGATCTGCTATTCACATCCACTGTAGATTTTTACTCTTCTTGTACTGTATGTCAACTAATTTTTATTTTAAGAGACATGTGAGACTAAGTTGATTATTAAATTAGCCTTAACCTAAAACTCCTTTTGGTCTACTGAGAAGTGAAAGAGCGAACTCTGAGCAATAAAATCTTCCTTTAGCGGGTCTACAAAATGCAGACTAGCCCAACACACAAGCTTTTGGCAAAAACAATTTTTATTGGGAGGGAAAGTCACAACCATCATCCCAGGAGATCAGTCTGATCTAATTTAGTCTGGAGGAGACATACCTTAACAAACACGAGTGTGTTTATGCCAGGTGCTCCTCACAAAAAGTCTTGTCTCGCTGGGCCATTGCTTTGCTAATGTCCATCCTTTTAACATCCCTCCATCCTGCAGATGCGAGTAGCTGCAGATGTGAATGATGTCCAGCTATTGCAGCTGCTTCCAAACACGGCGTATTCGATCTCCCTGTTCGCCCTACATGAAGAGGCGGCCAGCGAACCACTCATCGACAGAGGAGTCACTCGTACGCTAGTCTTCACTTTATTTTCAGATGGTTTCATTCTGTTATTGTTAATATGTAGTATATGTTTTTTTATAAATCAAATGCATCTTTTTCTCTCCTAGTGCCTCTGCCTCCAGCAGGTGAGCTGAGAATCTCGGAAGTGACTCACAGCTCTATGCGTCTCACCTGGGATGCAGCTCCTGGGAACGTCAGGAAGTACATCATCACCTACAAGCGAGAGGATGGAGAGCTGAAAGAGGTGATCAAAAAAAATCTAAGATTTAATATGATTTAGTAATCAAAACTCACTAAATTACAAATCTCTAAAATGTCCCATGAATCATTTGTAGATTTTAAAAAATGATTCTAATTAATAATAAAAAAACAGTTCTTGAACATACATTGCTAGTCAAGTTTTTTGAAAGAAATAAATACTTTCTTTATTCACCAAGAATGCATTTAGGTGATCAAAAGTAAACTAAAGTCATTTATGATGTGACAAAATCTATTTCAAAGAAATGCTATTATTTTCTGTTCTGTTCTTCTCAATTTATCAAAGAATCCTGAAAAAAAAAATATTAAGCAGCATAACTGTTTTCAGTATTGATATTAATAATAAATGTTTCTTGAGCAGCAAATCACCATATTAGAATGATTTCTGAAGATCATGTGACACTGAAGACTGGAGATTAATGATGCTGAAAATACAGCTTTGATCACTGGAATAAATGACATTTTAAATATATTCAAATAGAAAACAGTTAAATATATTTCACAATGTTACTGTTTTTATTATATTTTTGATCCAAGAAATACAACCTTGGTGAGCAGAAGAGATTTTATTTATCCCCTAAACATACCAAATATTACCCTTTAAATGTGTCAAATAATTATAATCGCGGTTTAATGGACTTTTTTCTATGATGGATAGTTTAAAGTTGAGAAATAGCATGAGCTATTTGTAAGTAATGTGAGATTAAAGAAGACTCGAGCAGTAGATTAGCATAGAGAAACTTTAGCTTTTGGTCAGAGGTTATTGTAGAGAAGGTTTTGCTTACAAATGGTTCATTAGGTAGGACTAAGACCCCATATTTACCTCATTGTGAGGTAATCATGAACTGACCCTGGTTAGATGGCAGGGATTTGACTTTTCCCATGCCCCCTGTCTCTCTGCAGCGATGCTTTTATGGATATTTCCAAAATACTGCCATTTTTTCCAAAAGGAGTCTTTTATCTTTGAAGATCTACCGAGATGAACCAGTGGAACTATTTGAGGAGTTCCGAAAGGTCATGTCCAAGCAAACTTGTTGATTGGATGCAGACCATTGTTTATCTATTCTTGGACGTACTCTGGAATGAGGTTAAAATGACCGGATTCACTGAGCCGAACTCTGAATCCATCTTTGGAACCATACAAGGCAAAACATTGCTATTGCTGTTTATTATACTTGGGGATTTAAGTATGACGTACATGATTCATCAAATGATGTGTCCTGTTTAAGAAAGATGTGTTGTTACTTTATCAAGTGATCAGACTTTGACTCTGGAGTGTAATAAAAAATAACAAAGGAAAAAGCCCTTAGGTTAAGAAATATCCCTTAAGTTAAAAGGTTAAGCAAACTCTTAGTTCCTTAAGGGTCCACTAAAGATTTCTTAAGTATATCCCTTTAACTCCTTAGGTTTTCCCTTAAGTTTTGTTACTCTATGCATTGCAAAAAGTCCTTAGTAACAGTTTCGCCCTAAAACAAATTAAATGACCAAAATAAATCATTTGCTGAACTGTTAATTGAGGGTTAGGGTTAAGAACCAAGGCACATTGTTAATCATGTAAATTAGGTATTATAAATATTTAAAGTATGATATGATTTGTTTCTTGTCAAGGCAACTTTCAACGGACTAAGGTGAAGTCAGTAAATATATTAGCAAAGATTTGGGACAAATGTAATTTAAGGATTCAGAATAGTAAGATCACTTATGGGTTTAATGTAATCAGACACAGCACATCAGAGACTTGAGCCAATAAGTGACCACTAAGAACAAGACAGCTAGGAATACACTAAGAAATCATAGCAACCACATAGCAACATCCACAAGATTTTTGAATAATAACATTGATTTTTGCACAGGAAAATTCCTTCAGAAAATTTAGTTTGGTAGTGTCCTTGTTTTAAAAGTTCTGTCAAAAAAAGAATGAAAAACACCCAGTTTTCACTCTGTTGCACCAACACAGATTACAGTCCTTGAGTAACGAATGGAGTCCAGGCAAGTTGGCTTGTCAGAAGCATCTGTTATTCATTTTTCCTTGATATGCATTAATGTTAATGTTGACGTTGGTTTTTGACAGGTTGAGGTCAACAGTGACATCACCACTCTAGTTCTCACCAGCCTCCGCTCTCAAACGGAGTATGATGTTGCCGTCACTCCCGTCTACGATGAGGGTCCAGGAAATCCCATGCTTGGCAACGCAATAACTGGTGAGCTTATAATCCTCACTGATCTTCAAAATGACACCAAATGACCGATGATGTTGGTTTGGCAGCAGCAATTACTTCACGGCTGCTGGGTTTTGTTTGCTACGTTGGTATTGAACTATGTGAATTACTGGCTACAAGACCTGCAATTTCAGCAGGTCTTTTCGAACTGTCTGTCTGGATAATGACTGCCATGTGTGACGCCATCCTTACCCAAGCCACGTGTTCATGACTTTATCAGTCCCAAGGGTAAAATCCTTTATCAGTCCCATCTGATCTGCAAGTCCGCTGACAAGCAAACCTTTTCCTTTTACACAGGAATATGTTTGCTTGCTCCAACTTGTCAGTTCAAATGGTTCACAGTCCCCCTGTTCAGACCAGTTTCTATATGCCACATACTTTCTCTGTTGACATTCAGATGTGGTTCCTGCGCCCAAGAACTTGGTGTTTTCTGAGGTGGATCAGACTTCATTCAGGGCCACATGGGAGCATGGAGCACCAGACGTCGAACTGTACCGCATCGGTTGGACAAAACAGGGCGAGAAAAACTTCAAATACGTATGTATTTGGAGATGCAACCCTCACCCTTAAAAATAAAGGTTCCCAAAGTTTTTTTATACAGTGATTCCATAGAACCTTTTTTGGGATTCCCAAAGAACCTTTTTAGTGAAAAATTCTTAAAATAACAATTTTCAAAGAACTTAAAATAACTATTTTCCCCCACTAAAAACAACAATGGAAACGTTCCTGGATGTTGCAGGTTCTTCATCGACCCATTGATGGCAAAACAGAACCTGTATTTTTAAGAGTGTACCATTGATTTTAAAGCAACATCAAATTACATTTTCATTACAAATGTAACGAACTCTCTTAAATAATATCTGAGCCTCACTGGAATTTATCTTTGTAGGAAATCATGAGTCGTGAAGAGACAAGCCACGTTTTGACAAATTTAGACCCAGACACAATGTATGATGTCACGGTCACAGCCATCTACCCTGATGAGTCGGAGAGCGAGGATCTGATGGGGAGCCAACGCACATGTGAGACAAACACTTTTTTATCTATTTTAGACTCTTGAGTAGTGGGACAGAATCAGCCTACAAAACTGAGTAAATGGCAGTTTATGTATAAAGAAATTAAAAACTTATTTTGTCTCAACAAATCTGTTTTTTCCTTGCCAATCACTGAATATGCCAAAACTTTTATATGCAAAAATATGTCAAATACACTACTGTTCAAAAATGTTGGGTCAGTAATGTCTTGTTATTAATTAATAGTTTTTTTTTCAGCAAGATTGCATTTAATGGACATTTATAGATTAAAAATGTCAAACAATTTCCTAATAATTTGTTTGATGGAGACATATGGCTGTGACACAGAAAATAGTATTTCTTTAAAATATACATATATTTATACTTTTGTTGTTCTTTAATTAAAATATGTTCTAGCTGTTGACAGTACAATGTGTTGTTTATCCTTTTCTAGTGTCAAGGGTCATTACACCTGGTATGTTGATTCAAAAAAGATCAAATGTGATTGTTAATGTAAATGCTAATGAGGATGATAAAAACAGGAAGATACGAACTGCATGTGCATTTTTATGTTTCACCAGAAACTCATCCACCATCATTTGTCAATCGTCATTCATCATTGCCATTTCATCACTATCATTTTGTCATCATTGTCATCTTCTTTCAGTCATAAACACGCATGCAAAACATGCCCGACAGCATTGTTTTTGTTGCAAATGACCATTTCTACATCCCAAAAACCCATGCGTCTCCATCCTCCTTTCAGGACCACCCATGTTGCTCATGTAACCAACCTAATGACTTGGGATGGGAATCAATAACCAATTCCAAAAAAATAATATATTGATAATATATATATATATGTATATATATATATATATTTTTTTTTGAAGGATTTTCATGGTCTTTGGATTCATCAAGTGGAACCAGAACCAGAATTGTTAAATTCCTCATGATTCCCATCCATAATAGTTTTAGCTGCAGTTCCAAAGCCAGACTTTGCTGATTGACCTTTGTATCTGCTCCCAGTGCCCACTGGACCACCACAAAACCTCCAGGTTTTCAACGCCACCACTACATCTCTAACCGTGAAATGGGACCATGCGCCAGGCCCCGTCCAGAACTACAAAATCACCTACCAACCCCTTGCGGGTGGAAAACCATTGTCTGTAAGTTCAGCTGTCCCCAATCCCCCACCACTGAGATGTTTTGAAGCAAAACATGGGTAATCTTCCAATTATAATGATGAGTTTCAGAATCGGTTTTAAGGAAGTTCAAGGCCTGTGTGTTAATCATTACAGCAACCAAATGGGAACGTTATGACAGGAAGTCATTACTAACAGACATATTTCTGATGTGAACTATCACAACATGTTTGTTATGTGGGGTGGTGCTAGCGCAGTGGATAAGACACATGTCTTTGGTGTGAGAGACCCGGGTTCGAATCCACTGTGAGACACCAATGTGTCCCTGAGCAAGACACTTAACCCCTAGTTGCTCCAGAGGTGTGCGACCTCTGACATATGTGGCAATTGTAAGTCGCTTTGGATAAAAGCGTCAGCTAAGTGAATAAATGTATAAATGTATGTAGACCTCAAGGATAGTAAACGCATTACTGTTATATATTTAATGTTAAGTCACTTGAGATGAAAAGCTCAGCAAACATTTACTAGCTGTAACTGTATTAGAACTGAACAATGGCACTGGCACCAGTTTTGTTTTTAATGCAGGATGATGCTTACTGCTGGTCACACAAAAACTAGTGCAAATTTTTTGTTAAAGTCACCTCTTGTCCATGTGAAATATTTTATCCAAGAGTTTTTAACTGTGTTTAAGTGTGTGTAATTTTGTTAACTAGTTACTTAGGCTTAATTTATTTCTCATCAACCCTTTAGCAGTGGAATGCTAACAGGCTAAATAAATTTTTTATTTGGAAATTCCTGATTATGTAAGCAAAATGGGTTGCAAATGCTATTTATTGCTGTTTTACTGTTGCACCACATTCAGACGGTGATGTTCTCATTTCATGGAAACCACTGAACACCAAAACATGTCTGACTATTGATGTCTTTCCCAATCAGGCTCAAGTTGGTGGAAAGAAGAACAGCATCATTCTTCAGAAGCTGACCCCTGATACACCTTATTCCGTAACCGTGGCTGCCGTCTATCGCACCGGAGAAAGTAAAGATATTTCCGGCCAAGGAAAAACAAGTAAGGGGCTCCAAGAAAATCGTTTCAACATCCTGAAGTATTTTATGACTCAAATTGGGAAGCAAAAACAATGATAAACTCATTTAGGGAGGATGCATTGCATAAAACATCTAGGTTTTTTGCTCACATCTGGAGATTTGTCAGATCATTTGAGATGTTATGCAGTGAAAATGAGATTGCATTATGTAACACTGTGCGTTGTGTTCCTATAGAAGCCTTAGGAGGAGTGAGAAACCTGCAGGTTTTGAACCCCACCATGACAACGCTGAATGTTCGTTGGGAGCCGGCAGAAGGAAAAGTGAAGGAGTATCAGGTCATCTACGTCCCTGCGGCAGGCGGTGCCGAAAGCATGGTAGGAAATCTAGAATCAACTAAAGAGTAAACTATAAGTTAATGTTCAGATCAATCACAAATATTGATTTGCAGTGGAAGTGATTTGCAATGTTTAAACAGAACTTATAATGTATGTTCTTTAATGGCAACAGGAGCAGGTATCAGGAACCACCACCAACACAGTTCTGAGAGGCCTTCAGTCTGACACGCTTTACACCGTGACCTTAATTCCTGTTTATGCAGAGGGTGATGGCCAGAGAATGTCTGAGAATGGAAAAACAAGTGAGTTTCTCTCAGAAACATCTGTGTCTTACTTTCAATATCTTGCTTTCAATGATTAAGAATGAATGATAGGTGACTATGAGCTTACGCCCAACTATATAAGCCAACAAAGGTTCTTCATAAGAAGAGGTTCTTTGTTTTGCTCAATGTGCTGTAAACAATCATTGAAGAATGTTTATTTTTAGGAGTGAATATGCATATTTCACTACTCTGTCTAAACTCCAGTCTAGAAGTACGATCTGGATTTTGCTTCATTCACTTGATGCCAAAACAGTGAAATGGAAATTTTCTTTACAGGGGCTCTGGGTGGTGTGAAGAACCTGAGGGTCACCGACCCAACCATGACCTCTCTGAATGTAAAATGGGACCCTGCGGACGGGGCCGTGCGTCAGTACAAAGTCTTCTTCGTCCCTGCCGCTGGAGGATCCGAAGCGATGGTGGAGCTTTGTCTATTTTTAAATAAATATAAATAATTATTTGCTACAAACACTACAATGATGTATACTTAAAACAGTATTAACTTAGAAGTGAGGTTTTGTGCATAATTGTCATAAAAAAGTTTTGTCTCAATGCAAAAAAGTAAAATATTATGCATATATTATTTTGATTTTGGAGTAAAATTTCATGAGATTCATAAAATATGGTGTTGAAAATAGTGAAAATACAGATTTCTTGAGGCATCACTCAAATTATTTTTCCTATTGCTATAAATAGGAACAACTACCTGGGGCCCAAACTTCAATAGTATTACGAAACCTGCAGCCTGATACTCCATACACGATATCTGTGGTTCCAGTGTATCCTGCCACAGAGGGCAGACGCCAGTCTGACAATGGAAGGACATGTGTGTATCAACCTTGCTTCTTATTTATGTATCTATGCACTGACACACTATCTCTGTTACAAAACTATTGTCTATCTCACTGTAGTGCCTCTTGGAGGTGTTCGAAACCTCCGTGTCATTGATCCCACCTTCACAACACTCACTGCCACATGGGATGCCGCTGACGGGAACGTACAGGGCTACAAAGTGTTATACGTGCCCACCAACGGAGGAACCGAGCTCATGGTAGGAATAAATGAATATTTCAAAGTTTGTTTTTGCAGTGATGATGTCACAAGTGGAAATCTCTCTAAAATCTAATGGCATGGCTTGCAGACAGACGTATATACACATAGTCTTCCTTTGAGGTCCAGAGATGAGAGAGTGATGTAATGAAACTCTAATTGAATTCTCATTATGCTCAAAAACCTGCTGGGAAAGTTTACAACTGTGTGCTCAAATGTTTAGACAGAGTTGGAGTAAACTGTGAAAACAATTTGTTTGGCGAGCTATAAAGAGAGAGTTTTCTTTTAGTTTACAAGTTTAGTTTTCTTTATCTCTTTAGATGGGCAGACCTTGTGCGACCAGTCTTTGTTAAAACAAACTAAGGTGCCTTAGTTGGAATGGTTTTGAAGAGGATATAGTGTGCTGAGCTCCAGTTTCTATATTCTTTCAGGAACAAGTATCTGAGAGCACCACAACATTAGTGTTGAGTAAACTCCTGCCAGACACCATGTACACAGTGACTGTTTTGCCAGTGTATGCTGAAGGAGATGGTCCTCAACTCTCTGAGAAGGGGAAGACTAGTAAGTGACTCCAAAATGACATTGGCCACACTGAGGAATATTTGAAGAAGGTTTGGTCACATTTCATTGATGTTGAGTCAACTTTGTTGTTGTGTCTTTAGAACCGTTGGGCAGTGTGAGGAACCTACAGGTAACAGATCCAACTATCAGCACCCTGAACGTACGCTGGGAGCCGGCTGAAGGCAATGTGCGGGAATACATCATCATTTACATTCCTGCCGGAAGCCAAGATCAAGAAGTGGTGAGAATGATTTCCATGGATGTTCCAGAAATAGTAAAGGAAACTGTAGTTTCAGTTGAAAATCTCACACTCATTTTAATTTGGTTTTGTAAATTGAGGTTTTTGGAGCTTATTATATAAATGATCTGTTCAGTGTCAAGGGGTAGGGGAGAAAATATTCCCCTAAGGATTGGGACACCACTACAATGCTGTCACACATCATCATTTGTCATCTAGCTCTTACAATACACACATATACTGGTGTGCATTAGAGCCTTTAATTATCGTTCTGTATTAATGAGCTGCTTACTGACACACACACATATCGGAAATCACGCAGCTCACACATCCAGGAAAAAATTAACTTGTCAACGCTGCCCCACGACTTTTATTAAAAACAATTTAAATACTGAATCGCTACATTATATTTTCCAGCGACGAGAGGATACAATCGCTGTTTTTATGTAAACTCACTCTAAAAAGATAAACGAACAGACGCGAATACACGCAACTTCTATTTCTCTTTTTTTCTCGAATAGGCTATATTTGAGAAAATGGTTTAGCGATTTGTAATTATTGGGGGGATTAGCCCCCATCAATGTCTACGGCAGTTCTGATCCCTGATCATATGCTGTGGCACTATCATGCAGTCTGTAATGATATGACCTTAGCAAATATTAGCGATTTTTTTCAAACATTTATTTGAGTAACATGACCGTTAATATGAACTCACAATTGAATGTAACATAAACAAATTATTACTTTTCGTTAAAATCTTTATTTATGCCAAAAAAGCTTACATTTATGTGTCTTTTTGTTCGCTGTAGCTGCCATGTTGCCGAGATAATTCATACCCCTTTGTTTGAAGTTTGGTCCCGAAAAATCTTCGTTTGAAGGGCTATCTGGCCCTTCCCCTTAACCCTACCCCTCCAACCAAAAGATAATCAAGACAGGGGAAGGGCTAAGGGGTAGAATTGGGATTGGGTCCTAAGCTCTGCAATCAGTGCTGATGTTTCCATTCTAGAGTTGAAAACAGGCTGTATATTTTTTTACTGAAATGCTGCTGTCTTGGAAAGTATTTTAATTCTCAATACCTTTGATTTTGCCTGAGCAGGATCAAGTCTCTGGAACCACCACCTCAACTGTTCTGAAGAACTTGGAGCCCGACACAACCTACACTGTGACTTTAGTACCAGTATATCATGAGATGGAGGGCAAACCTCTTTCGGAGAATGGAAGAACAAGTGAGTTCATTTTGGAAATATACTATAGCGCATCTTTGAATAAACTTGGCCACAAATTGAAATGTCTGGCTATTGTTTACCTAAGTTTATATATCTGAGTTTTTTTTTAGGACCATTGGGTGGAGTTCGCAACCTTCAGGTTACCGATCCTACCAGCAGCACCCTAAATGTGCGATGGGAGCATGCTGATGGAAACCCCCGCAACTACAAGGTTTTCTATGTCCCACAGCCTGGAGACACTGAGAAGATGGTACGTTGTGATGAAATAACTTTTAATAGTTTATATGAAGGACCTTTCACATTATGTGATCAAATCTCTTGTTTTCTGTGATCAGGAACTAGTTTCTGGTGGCACAACAAGTACCGTCCTACGTAATCTCAATGCTAACACAGTGTACAAGGTCACACTGTTGCCTATGTATGAAAATGATGTGGAAGGAAAACGTCAGTCAGAAAATGGAAAGACAAGTGAGTCTAGATGTTTGTCATTTACCATTTTGGGATGGAGAACTGATCTGCCTCTTTGAGAAATCCCTGCTTATTATTTTGAGATGGTTCACCATGTCTGTTTTATTAATGCAGAACCTTTGGGAAGTGTGAAGAACCTCCAGGTGACAGACCCAACTGTGAACTCTTTGAGAGTGCGATGGGACCCTGCAGATGGAGATGTTCGTCAGTACAACATCATCTATGTGCCTGTTGCCGGTGGTGCTTCAAGCATGGTAATAGCCTAAATCCAAATTTGTCTCAAGTTTATCCAATTGGTTTGCTTGTTAATAACTAGTTTGTGGTTGTACTGATGTACTCCTCAGACCCAAGTGTCGGGAGTGTCTACCAATACTATTCTGAGAAACCTGCAACCAGACACACAGTACAGGGTCACTGTAGTACCAGTATATGCCGATGACGAAGGAAAGAAACAGTCAGAGAATGGAAAAACAAGTGCGTACCTGCAATGTCAAGTTTGGATGTTACTCTGTTAGCACACAACATTCTTAATTTCAGTTCTCTCAATTCTCAGAGCCTCTGGGTGGGGTAAAAAACCTGAAGGTCACCGATCCTACAACCAGCTCATTGAAAGTGCGTTGGGAGCCCGCCGAGGGTAACGTCCGGCAGTATCGAATCTTCTACGTCCCAGCAACTGGTGGTGCTGAAGACATGGTAAGAGCGGCTCTCCGAAAGAGGCCCTACTGTATTTCTGGACGTGCAACTGATCTTCAATAACTTTGTTTAAATTTCATGTGTCAACAGGAGCAAGTTTCTGGAGGCACCACCAATACCGTACTGAGGAACCTTCTGTCAGACACGGTCTATACAGTGACTGTGGTTCCTGTTTATCCAGAGGGAGAGGGTCTCCGGCAGTCTGAGAAAGGAAAGACACGTAAGAAATGCATCACTATTACTATCACACAAAAATCGTGAGGTGCCAAGTGATCAAATCGAGTGGCTTGTTGAGTAGAGCTGCATTTTGACTTTTCTGAGTTTTCAGACTTTTTTCTGAGTTTTATATACTTTACCACTTATTGTAATTGAAGAATCAACACAATTTATACATATTTGGGTTGCACTTTATTTTATAGTACTTGTACTTGCATGTACTTATAGCATACTTACACTGTATTTATCTAAGAAAATTCTGGTAATACAGGGTACCTACATGGGGTAGGGTTAGGTTTAGGGTTAGGTTCAGCATTGGTACCTAGTTATTACATAGATATTGTAATACCCTGTCTGCGCCGTTGTCTAATGCTTTGCTCAGCATTCATTCCAGAACTTTACTGAGCTTCCTCCTGTTAAAATGGCTATGTGAGCTGTTTGAATTCCTCTGCTGTTTTGTAAGTTCCTTGTTGTCATTCTGTTTTGTGTCTTTTTATTGAACACATTCTTGCCCTCTTTCACAGTTCCAAGAGTCCCACCCCGGAATATCCAGGTCTACAACCCAAGTCCCAACAGTCTGAACGTGCGCTGGGAACCAGCCTCGGGTCAGGTGCAGCAGTACAAGGTCGTCTATGCCCCACTGAGTGGGATCCGACCTCTTGAGTCTGTGAGTGATGCACAATTCTGCATATTTATATGCATTTTAGGGACACCTTTATGCAAAATTACATAATTTATACATTTAATGTATATTCAATCTATGTGTGTTCCTTGCAAATCAGTTACAACTGATTTGCAAAACTGATTTACAACAGTTTACAACAACAGATAATTTTAAGATTATATAATAAAAAAAACAACAAGGACCTCAATTAACTCAAACACGTAAATTTACACAAAATGCTGCTAATAAACCCAAAACAAAGGCAATGAATTGAAAGCATAGTGATAAACAGCAGTATTTAACTAAATATTTATTAAACTACAGCAAGTGAAATGGCTTTTGTGAACCCTACTGGGGGATGATGCATATGAATCTGGGAATCTATTTATTTGAACAAGTTCATTGCTACAACAAACCATCTGAAAATCGATTCACTGAAATTAATTAGACTTTCCAATACTACTTCAGAGAAAAAGAGAGAGAGGAAAAGTTTAGGATAACATGTTTGTTTACTGCCTCGGCTTGCATGGTAATGTAGAATTTTTATTTGAGGTCCATTGCTACTTAATGAACATTTACTGAACAGCTACTTAATTTCTGTTTTTGCTACTGTCAAGGAATTTTAAGTTAGTTGCAATGTTAATTAAAGTCATTACTCAGGATGTTTAGCACCTACTCTTTTGCTCTTAAGCATCATTTATGGTATTTGTCATAGACCACTTTAGAAGATGCATAGAGTCTCTCAGGCTCACAGGTGTCCTGTCTACATAATTAAACAAAACATGTTGGGACACGAAAGAGAAATTTTCATATCCTTATGCTGACCCATATTTGTCAAACCTATCATTTTGAGCCAGAACTGATGCTGTCATAAGCGATGGTGTATGGAAAATATGCAGCTGCCATCAGTGATGTGAAGCCTACAAATAAGAAACAAATGAGCAGATGGGGTGATAATCCTGCTGGGTGTTGACAGGTAGTTTATGGGGTTTCCCCGTCACCCCCAAAACTAGTCTCTCTTCAGGTCCTGCCGCTCCCCGGAGGCAATTACACTGATCCGACAGTATTTATGTAGCATTTAACCCCATGAGCACATCTGTTTGCATTACATATCAATTTGGAAATGTTATTTAGCTCTGCTAATCTAAACAGGGGCTTAACAGTGACGTCATTATACAACCCGAATTCCGGAAAAGTTGGGACGTTTTTAAAATTTGAATAAAATGAAAAGTAAAAGACTTTCAAATCACATGAGCCAATATTTTATTCACAATAGAACATAGATAACATAGCAAATGTTTAAACTGAGAAAGTTTACAATTTTATGCACAAAATGAGCTCATTTCAATTTTGATTTCTGCTACAGGTCTCAAAATAGTTGGGACGGGGCATGTTTACCATGGTGTAGCATCTCCTTTTCTTTTCAAAACAGTTTGAAGACGTCTGGGCATTGAGGCTATGAGTTGCTGGAGTTTTGCTGTTGGAATTTGGTCCCATTCTTGCCTTATATAGATTTCCAGCTGCTGAAGAGTTCGTGGTCGTCTTTGACGTATTTTTCGTTTAATGATGCGCCAAATGTTCTCTATAGGTGAAAGATCTGGACTGCAGGCAGGCCAGGTTAGCACCCGGACTCTTCTACGACGAAGCCATGCTGTTGTTATAGCTGCAGTATGTGGTTTTGCATTGTCCTGCTGAAATAAACAAGGCCTTCCTTGAAATAGACGTTGTTTGGAGGGAAGCGTATGTTGCTCTAAAACCTTTATATACCTTTCAGCATTCACAGAGCCTTCCAAAACATGCAAGCTGCCCATACCGTATGCACTTATGCACCCCCATACCATCAGAGATGCTGGCTTTTGAACTGAACGCTGATAACATGCTGGAAGGTCTCCCTCCTCTTTAGCCCGGAGGACACGGCGTCCGTGATTTCCAACAAGAATGTCAAATTTGGACTCGTCTGACCATAAAACACTATTCCACTTTGAAATAGTCCATTTTAAATGAGCCTTGGCCCACAGGACACGACGGCGCTTCTGGACCATGTTCACATATGGCTTCCATTTTGCATGATAGAGCTTTAGTTGGCATCTGCTGATGGCACGGCGGATTGTGTTTACCGACAGTGGTTTCTGAAAGTATTCCTGGGCCCATTTAGTAATGTCATTGACACAATCATGCCGATGAGTGATGCAGTGTCGTCTGAGAGCCCGAAGACCACGGGCATCCAATAAAGGTCTCCGGCCTTGTCCCTTACGCACAGAGATTTCTCCAGTTTCTCTGAATCTTTTGATGATGTTATGCACTGTAGGTGATGAGATTTGCAAAGCCTTTGCAATTTGACGTTGAGGAACATTGTTTTTAAAGTTTTCCACAATTTTTTTACGCAGTCTTTCACAGATTGGAGAGCCTCTGCCCATCTTTACTTCTGAGAGACTCTGCTTCTCTAAGACAAAGCTTTTATAGCTAATCATGTTACAGACCTGATATCAATTAACTTAATTAATCACTAGATGTTCTCCCAGCTGAATCTTTTCAAAACTGCTTGCTTTTTTAGCCATTTGTTGCCCCCGTGCCAACTTTTTTGAGACCTGTAGCAGGCATTAAATTTTAAATGAGCTAATTAAGTGGATAAAAGTGTAAAATTTCTCAGTTTAAACATTTGCTACGTTATCTATGTTCTATTGTGAATAAAATATTGGCTCATGTGATTTGAAATTCCTTTAGTTTTCATTTTATTAAAATTTAAAAAACGTCCCAACTTTTCCGGAATTCGGGTTGTATCTATTCGCTTTGCCAGATTAGTAATGTCTACGCTGGGTTGCCATACAGTGGATGTTTGTGAATATGCTTGTCTTTGTTTTATCTAAACGATGGTCTTCTCCACAGGTTCTTGTTCCTGGCAACATCAACAGTGCTTTCCTGGATCAGCTCATCCCGGATACGCCGTACTCTGTGAATGTCATGGCAGTATATGCTGATGGAGAAGGCCCAGGAATTGATGGAAAAGGAAAAACATGTGAGCTTGTGCTTTATGGCATAAAATGGAAATTCACTCTGTTTATTAAATGTATGTTATTAGATCTTATTGTAAATTAATATGTATTTATTTATTTTTTCAGTACCACGAGCTGGACCCAGGAACATGAGGGTCTTCGAAACCACCACAAGTACGATTAGCATCGGTTGGGATCATGCTGAGGGTCCTGTACAACAATATACGATTGCCTATGCTCCATTGACGGGAGATCCCATCACAGAATTTGTGTGTACAATTCCACTGATTATTGCTCTATATTTTTAGATATTCACTCCTTCATTACTTTTGATTATAGGATTCTTTCAATCTGCACTACAGTGAGTTCTACAACACAAAGTGAACTTAAATTTGAAATTAACCTTATTTACTTTCTTGATGAATGCTTCTTATGATACTGTGCATGATTCATCATGTTATTCTAACCAAACCAGTTTGATTTCTCATTTGATTATCAGTTGTGGTTATTAAACCAAAAATTATACATCTTATGGTCTTCTCTGCAGACTGTTGTTCCTGGTAACAGAAACAATGCCATCCTTCAAAATCTTCTTCCTGACACCCCGTACAACATCACAGTTACAGCAGTTTATCCTGAGGGACCTGGCGGATCCCTAAACGGAAATGGAAGAACACGTTAGTCACACAAACTTTAAAACATGCCTTACTTTGATTTCTCACGTTTCGATGCATTTTCTGTGATTGCTATGCAAAGAAAGCTTATGTTTAGGAGTAACTAACTAAAAGTTGCTACATTAATTGTTTAATGAATTTTTCAATAGCATAACAGTATTTCAGATTTAAAAAATAAAAAAGTTGTACTACCTTAAATTATAAGTATTATGTAGCTTGGCAAGCTACAGTTATTTTAGTATTATTTATATGCTATTATAGTTTTTACTGATGTTTTTAATTAGCTTTTATTTTATATTTTCAGTTTTCATTTTAATTTTAGTGTAATTTTTAGCAATGTTGATATGCATTTTTCTCATTTTTATTACTTTTTCAAACATAAGTATTTAGATTTCTTTTATTTTTGTTTAGTTTAAATGTTTATTTATTTCCCATTAATAATTTTAGTGCGTCAACTTTCAGATAATTGCCAATTTTAGTTTTATTTTCAAGTACAAGAAAATTCCCTGAAACTGCATCTTACCAAAGCAAGCAGACATATCTGAACGCTAAGATATTCTCAAGGGTTAAAGGTGAATATGAGAAATTAATTGCTGGTAGGGAATGGTGGAGAGTTTGGGAAACTCTCCATGCTTGAATCACCGTGCTTGAATGTTGTTTGTGTTGGCCATAAGCTAGCTTTAAATCTTCAAGTTAGAATGGGCTAGAATCCAGAACATACTTCAGCTACCAGCAATTCAGCACATTATAATTTTATTTGATGATTTAAACACTATTGCTATGATATTTAGTGGTTTTTAACCAAAAGTCTTACTTACTTTGGATCTCATGTTCAGTTGGGATGTTGGCGCCTCAGAACCTGCGTGTCTCAGACGAGTGGTACACGCGCTTCCGTGTGTCCTGGGATCCAGCTCCAACTCCGGTCATGGGCTACAAACTAGTCTATCAACCAACAGGTACCAAATACTGTGGGAGCTCTGCATGCTGATTAAAATTTAAACGTAGGATTCATCAATGCACTTTCGTCTGCTAAATGTTTTTTTGGCATTCCTCCGTTAGATAAAGATGAGTCTTTGGAGGTGTTTGTTGGTGACGTCAACAGCTATACTCTACATAATCTGCTTCCCGGCACAACATATGATGTTCAGGTGTACGCCCAATATGATGGTGGTGTCAGCAAACCTCTCACGGGACAAGGAACAACTTGTAGGTTTCAGATGTTTGGAATGATTTGTAAAGTGTTGGTTTTATGGTTGCATCAGCAAAATTTACAATTTGAGTGTGACATTTCTGTGCACCCTTCAGTGTACCTCAATGTGACCAACCTGGAGACGTACAACGTTGGCTATGACAGGTTCTGCATCAAATGGGCTCCTCACCGTGCCGCCACGTCTTACAGAATCAAGCTGAACCCCCTGGATCGTGAGTCAGGATCTTTTCATTCACTGCCTTCATTATGTATACACTACCATTCAGTCAGTAAGAAGCGTGGTTTTGTTTGATTTATTTATATATTCAGAAAGATGCATTGAATTGCTCAAAAGTGACAGTAAAGACATTATAACGTATCACGGTTTCCACAAAAATATGAAGCAGCACAAAATTTACATTACATTTACATGACGCTTTTATCCAAAGCGACTTAAAATTGCTGTATATATATATATATATCAGAGGTCGCACGGCTCTAGAGCAACTAGGGGTTAAGTGTCTTGCTCAGGGACACATTGGTGTCTCACAGTGGATTCGAACCCGGGTCTCTCACACCAAAGGCATGTGTCTTGTCCACTGCGCCAACACCACCCCATTTATGAAAAAGTCAGCTTTGGCATCATAGAAATAAATTATATGGAAGATATTTTCAGCAAATTCACAAATGCTGCCAGTTTTATTTTGCAATAGTTATAAAATGTACCTGAAGTACATTGTTTGATCTGTTTCCAGCGGCGGCTAAAGGTCAGCAGGAGATCACCATCACTGCAGGCCAGAGTCATTACTGTTTTGATGGTTTGAGTCCAGACTCGCTCTACAGCGCCACCGTGTTTGTCCAGACGCCCAATCTAGAGGGGCCCGGAGTCAGTACCAGGGAACGCACCCGTAAGTTCAGTCTTTGTCTAAAAATGAGCAGATATTCATCCTCCTACTGAATTGAAACGTTAATGTCTTCTGACTTCTTTTGGTTTCTTAAGGTGTTAAACCCACGCCTGTGCCAACAAAACCCCCTACTCCCCCTCCACCACCCACTATTCCACCCGGCTGGGCAGGTAAGTGCCTTCAGCCACTGCTTAAGAAATGCATATTTCATTTATATATCTCAAATCATGTTAATTTTCACAGTTTTAATGGCAGAAGGTTTCCAATAGCAAGCAGTACTCATGTTTTCTTCAGAAAGTGTACAGCCCATGTTAGTCATTAGATCGTGAAGAGCGGTTTGAAAACAGTGGAATAAAATGTCCAGAGCTTTTATGGATACATGCCTTGCAAACATGCTGTAGATCTGCTTCTTTGGAATGAGTTTGGATCAAATTAATATCAGTTTTAAAGCCATGGAGAAAATCCTATACTAATAAAAAACAGATTCTTTCTTTTTATCTTCAATTCATAAAAAATATCTCTAAATTCACACGGGGCCACTCTCAAAACCTGTTTATTTATCACATGAGAGGCCTACAAGTGGCCAAAAGCTTCAATTTGCAATGGTTTCCACTCCAGAGGAGTCAGCTGGATTTAAGTACAGAAAGATGTGGACTAATCCACCTAGGATTATAAATTTAGGAAAGACATTTTTTGAAAATCTGAGAATGATGCTTAATGACGTGGAGAGGACAATGTAACTGTCAATGATGTTGTTGAAAATTATACCGTTAATTAGTTCCTTTTTAGACCTTCTGAATTTCATATGTATTTAATTTTTGCATCGTTTCTCAAGAAAGTGTGACCAGTTATGACAGTAATTACAGCATGGAGGTTCATTAGATAGTTTTTTTTTCAGTGATTGTGTTTGTTAGTGAGGTTTTATTACCCTTTTTCCACGCTTGTGTAAAAGTTTAATTAGAAACAAGAGCTGTTCTTGCGTGCTGCAGTTCATGGAGTTGTTTATGTGTTCTCAGTATGCAAAGGAGCGAAGGCAGATGTGGTTTTCCTCATCGATGGCTCCTGGAGTATCGGAGATGATAGTTTTAGCAAAGTGATCCAGTTTGTCTTTAGCGTCACTGGCGCGTTTGACGTCATCGGTCCATCGGGAATGCAGGTATCTCATCTTGTTTGTGACTTTGAGAAATGCAAAATCTTGTTTGACAATCCAGTCATCTCTGGGTCAGATGCATATATTCCATTGTTGAATCCTTGTTGCGGTTTAATTGTATTGCAATATGTTTTTTCCGAAAGGTTTCATTCGTGCAGTACAGTGATGATGCAAAGACAGAGTTCAAACTCAACGCATATAATGATAAAGGCACCACACTTTCCGCTCTGAATCTCATCCGCTACAGAGGAGGAAACACTAAGACAGGTATCACTCAAACACACCTGAACATTCATAGCTTCCTTTTTCATCTTAATACACTTTCTTTTAAAGTTATTGGGGGAATCGCACAAAAATGTGTTGCCCCAATAATACGAAAAGAAGAAATGATATTTTAGTATTTATTTTTATTTAAATTAATATAAAATATTTTGATTAAGCATCAGTTTAATTTGGAACAATAAACAAAACCATGATGTATGCTTTTTATTTTATATTATATATTGCTATTATTATTATACTTTTTATTCATTTATAAATATATATATATTAGGGGTGTAACGGTACGCAAAAATCACGGTTCGGTGCGTACCTCGGTTTTAAAGTCACGGTTCGGTTCATTTTCGGTACAGTAAGGGAAAGAAATGCAAACATTTAACTGCAGGTTGTTTATTACTATAAACTTTTTAAAAATTTGTTTACACTTTTTTAAAATACTTTTTAATAAAATATATATAAAATAAAAAAAGAATAAGAAATAAAATACTGCTGCAAAGTTCTCCACTAAATAAAATACTCTCAGTCTCAAACCAATATCATAATAAAATATAATGAAAAATAAAAAACTATGATTACAGTGCAGCATTACCAATCCCAGCTTGTAGGCCTGCTCATATTTTAAAAATATATATAACTTTTCCAAAGTGACCTGCTCAGATTTCGTTATTGTGTTGGATCGATCAGAATTAAGAGCAAAGGTCTGTTTAAATGCAGACGGGAGCTGCGTTTGAATAACAATCGTTTTTTCCTAGTTGTAGTGATGTTCACACTCGCGTGATGCCTTTTGAAAACCTTAGGCCGGTGACACCCTTGCATATTGCACCTGTCAAACATCGTCTATTTTGCAGTCAATACTGTTGACGGTGTCCTTTATCAGTAGGCTTTATATTTATGCTCAACATGAAGTATAGATATTGTGGTCGTGAAGACAAGATCCTGGTCTGTCGGCGGTCTCCCTCTATGTCACCTACAAAAGGAGCAGCGCGTCAGGCACGATTCTGGTGTGTAAAGACACAGAAAACGCGAAGCAGCCATCACGCAGCAGAAACGCACGCTCACCCCACACAGCCAGTGTGTCACCGGCCTTAGAATCAGCTGCAGGGTGGGATTTGCGCTGAACGCGGAGACTTTCGCCACTTAATATGTTCGTTTGTAAACACGAAAATGTATATGTTCTGCACACAAAATATTGCATTTCGGTCATTCGGTACACACGTGCACCGTACCGAAAGCCCTGTACCGAAACGGTCCGGTACGAATACACGTAACGTTACACCCCTAATATATCTATACATCTATATATATCTATATATCTATATATATATATACATATATATATATAATTTATTTTTATTTTTTTACTTTTAGTTTGATTTCTTTTAACTTTGTGGCTAAAGATGGATTTTTACATTCTTCTTGATGTTGAGTAGATTTTGGCCAGGCTTACTGTTAAGAATTAGCAGTGACTGGAATATAGACAGAGATATATTTGTTTAACTTATGAGGGAAGAGATTTGTTGATGTTGTTTGCTCTCCTTTAACATCCCAGGCGTGGCTCTGAAGCATGTTAATGAGAGGGTCTTCACTCTAGACAGTGGAATGAGGAGGAACGTACCGAAGGTTGTGGTGGCCGTAACAGATGGACGTTCTCAGGATGAAGTGAAGAAGAATGCTGCCAAGCTACAGCACGCTGGTATGACTCACTGCTAAACTTATAGGTTATGACATAAACATGAGCTCATTTCCCTATGACCTCATCAACACCTATTCAGGATTCAAACACTGATCAATGACTGTGAACTGCACCAGTATGCAGAGCTCTGACAATCGTTGAAGGTGCAGTAGCAAATCAGCAAATCACAATCTAATTATGTCTATTTTAATTCAAAGGAAAATTCACTAACACTTTCCGTATAGAATATGGTCACTTTAAGATAAATGTGCTGATGTAGATTGTGCCGTTTTCAGGTTACAGTGTGTTTGTTATTGGCGTGGCTGACGTGGACTTCGTCGAACTGCAGAACATCGCAAGCAAACCAAGCGAGCGTCACGTCTTTGTGGTGGATGACTTTGATGCCTTCGCCACCATTCAGGACAACCTGGTCACATTCATCTGTGAAACTGCAACATCCAGTGAGAAAATACCACAGTTTGTGGTACTTTACATATGATACTTTTAAGAGAAATTTTACAGCTGATCTGTTCAAACTAAGTTAATGTGTTTACGTGTTGCTTCCACAGACTGTCCATTGATCTATGTAAATGGATTCACATCACCAGGTATGCATGTGTTATATGCATTGCACAAATTGCATTTATTTGATCAAAAATACAGTAAAAACATTTGTGATATTGTGAAATATTATTACAATTTAAAATAACGTTTTCTATTTTAATATATTTTTAAAAGTTATTTATTCCTGTGATCAAAGCTGTATTTTCAGCATCATTACTCAAGTCTTCAGAGTCACATGATCCTTCAGAAATTCATTCTAATATGCTGATTTGCTGCCCAAGAATAATTTCTGATAATTATCAATGTTGAAAACAGTTGTGCTGCTTCAAATTTTTGTGGAAACAGTGATTCACTTATTTCAGAATTATTTTATGAATATAATATTTAAAAATAGAAGCATTTATTTTAAATATACTGTATATATTTTTGTAACATTATAAATGTCTTTGCTATGACTTTTGATCAATTTAATGGATCCTTGCTGACCCCAAACTTTTGAACAGTAGTTTAATACATGTGTTTGTGTATGTAGACCAGTAACATGATTTATATATCTTCCCAGGATTCAGAATGCTGGAAGCTTTCAATCTGACTGAGAAGATGTACGCTAGTACCAAAGGTGTCTCTATGGAGCCCGGTTCCTACAACAGCTACACCGCCTACAGGCTCCACAAGAACGCTTTTCTCAACCAGCCCTCATCGTGAGTTCAAACCTCTCTTCAATGCTGATTTTGTGTACAATTTAGTACTCATCAAATCATCAAGCAAGACTTTGAAGAAGGAGTGCACTTTCTTTCATTCTATTACTTCTGTGGAACACAAAAGGAAAAGTTTAGCTCTTTCCATAGAGTGAAAGTAATCAGTAACCAGTCTCTGTAACACGTGGTGATCTGTTATGGGATACTGTATGGAAGAACTAACAGATTTTTGTTCAATGACATCAAACCTGATGTTACGCGTCTTGACATACTATATTTGAATGTTTATATATTTGAATATTTGGACTGTTTTTCAGATAATTTTTTCAGCTTGTAAAGCAGCATGAACATTGTGCCTTACATCTCTTTTTATATTGTTCTGAAAGTCATGAAAGTATTTCTTTCACTAAAAATAATAAGACATGTTATCATTTTTAATCATTTCTTAAGATGACACTGGCAGCATTCTTGTGTACAGACGTCACTTGAAAATAGTGTGGTATTAGAGCGAGTCATTAGAGGAGTGTAGGGTTAAACTGAGAGCTTTGTTGGCTTTTGTTGTTGCATGTTGTTGCTTGCCCAGGAAAGCATTCAAAGCCACAGTTCTCCCACATACTTCCTTAATTATTGTACCATACGTACAAGTACTGATAAAATACTGGATCAAATAAATCCCCTCACTTTGACCTGCCAGCGCTGATGTCTGCAGAAAAAAAATAAAAAGATCTTCCTCTTTGCGCTGGCTGATTGTCAACTTTATTACAGGTATATTCATCCTGATGGTCTTCCTTCCACATACACTATCATTCTGATGTTCCGACTGTTGCCGGACTCACCGACCGAGGCCTTCGATATCTGGCAGGTGTCAGACAAAAATCACAAACCAGAGACTGGCGTCACCATCGACCGTAAGTGGGACTGTTTCAGTATTAGTAACCCTCCTTTATGGCAGTTTGTATGAGAATCAATGTCTTCAAAGTCCTGAATGGGAAATTAATATATCAGTAGTTTATTGAGATTAAACAGAGCAAATAAAGTCTTCTGTTACTCACATTTTTCATCAGCCTGGTTGTACTAATATTTCAGATTTGTTTATGCTTTGACAACATTTTTACTGGCCTCATAACAAACAAAATTGTTTTTTAGGAACATTTTCAGAAATGCCTGGAAAGCAAATTGATTAGGTTTTTCAAAAAGATCTAATGTAACTCCAACAACAACACATTTTTTTTTTCTGGAATAAAAAAGAGAAGTGATTTGTTTATAAACTTTAATCAATTCCAGTGGATGCTTCCAATGCCGTCATAAATCTTAAATCTGTCAGCCAGCTAGATAACTATATCATTGTTGTGCGTTTAAATCTGCAGATTTCTTAATAACAGTAATTCCTTTTACAGAAAACCACATGTTGAAGTTTGCAAAGATTACAAACTCCTTATCCTTATTGTTGAGTCCTGCACACTATCCACATTCATTCCTCTAGACTTTTATTTTGTCAACAGTTGTGAGTCCTTTAATTTCTCCTGATGAATTTAAGGAAAAACATCTGAGACTAGGTTGATACTTATATAACACATCTGAGATCTCCACTGAAAAAGTAATAAAATGCTCCTAGGCTTCATTCTCGCTGTCCCAGTAATCAGATTTTGCCAAATTCACCACATGCCCTTTAGTCCAACAACTTGTCCTATCATATCTATCTATTTACTGTAGAGAATTTTGTTTGTTCTAGTTTGTTGTTGTTTTTGGAATATTTAATTCTTTTCTCTATTTTCTCAGCATCCGCCCAAACTGTGTCATTTTATAATAAGGATACAACAGGAGAGATTCAACGAGCCACATTTAAAAATGATCAAGTTAAGAGGATCTTCCATGGAAGCTTCCATAAGGTAAACTATGCTTTTATACATGCTGAGTAAATGGTATTGTATGTTGCATAGTGCATCAATCTTTACAGTTGTCTTCAGATAATAATCTAGTATGGTTTGTCCTTGTACAATGATTTGTGATGCTTTTTCATAAGAGGCCTATATCATAGATAGCCTTTAGCACAAATGTGCTGCTTGTGATACCATGAAATGGTGAATACTTGGCTCATTTATAATTATTGGGTTATGCACAAATAAAAAAATCCCAATAAAAACCCAAACACAGGCCATGTTAAAAATGGAAATTGGTAGCAATTGGTGGCGATGTGTGCCTGCATTCTCCACCGCCTATGTTGGCCACATACACAGAGCCAAACTGTGTGAGGTCTTCAGCAAAGTGGGTTCAAAACAAGAATGGAGCAAAACATGCACAGATGTCCACAGATATAGATCAAGGGAGCCGGTTCTTTCAAGAAGACAATGGTTTTCAACTGCAGAATAGAAATGTAGGACAAAGAGAGATTGCTGTCAGGAAGTTCATCCACTGAGGATTTGAATCTGAAAGCCACTTGTTTCAACATCAAAAGTTCTGTTCAAACATCAAAGTTCATGCATCATTTAAAAAATTCTACCGCTGAATGTGTTCCACATGACACAGCTTATTTGCATATAGTTTGAATATTTACATCACTGCACAGCCTCTTCAGCCACCTGTTTTTCTCATTCATCTAAAATATAATAACAACATAATATAAGTTCTGTTCAAACATCAAATTTCCATAATTTTTTAAAAATTATTATTCGAACCCGGGTCTCTCACGCCAAAGGCATGTGTCTTATCCACTGCGCCAACACCACCCCACATATACAGACTTGGTGAACTAATAAAGAAATCAGTTGAGGTCTGTTTTTATATCAGCTGTTTTTGTTATATTTAGTTTTGCCGTTGTAAATCTTTAGTTTTAAACTCATATTATATTAAGTGAATTTGTTTTTGCACTGATGCCAGACTTATCATTCATTTGTTATGAATTGATCTTTTGGTTCGAATTCAATGCTGCTGAAGTACTTTTTCGTTTGTAACGTGTTTAATTTACTGGATTGGCCAAAGCCGGCATAACTGCATGATTATTTAGTATATAAAAATTTTGCCATTGAATTTCTTTGCACAGGCCTGTCTTAAATAGAGCAGAGTGGGTGCAAAATCTCCCCTGCTGCATCATATGGCAGTTTCTAATGAAAGCAAATGGAGTGGCATAAGCATTCATCCTTGAGCTTGACGAATTGTTCATGCCTCAGATCTTTCCTGCTAGGAAGGAAATGATGTCTGAATTTCAGAGAAGAAATATGTTTTGTAAGAGCTGCATGGTTCTGGGCGTCATTTACTCATGCGGGTGGCTTTTTGGTCTAGATAAACAAACATTTAGATTGTCTGTTTGACTCCGTGAAGCTGGTTTAAAAATTTTATTTACATTTTTTTGCTGGCTCTGTATGTGGTGCAAGTAATGGGATTTTAACAGCAAGACTATAACTCATAAAGGAATATTTCAACCAAAAATGAAATTCTGTCATCATTTACTCAAAGTTGTGTGACTTTCTTTCTTCTGTGGTTCTTTTTGGACCCCTGGACAACAGCCTTATTCCAAATGTCCTTGATTTTTCACGGAAGAAAGTCATATGGAGATTTATATCACCATGAGGGTGAGTAAATGCTGACAGAAGTTATTTTCTGATCAAATCTTTTAACACCAAACATGAGCATAAAGAGAGCTCTCAAGCAGCCTAGAGAAAGCGAGAGTGGCCAGCAGAGATGTATCATTCTTCAGATATCTTCAGTGGATTTGGCCGAAATGGAGGACAGCTCTGTTTTGAAAGGTCTGTCCAAACGTGCGGCAGATTCAGTTGAAATGTTTCGTCTGTTTAAAAGATCCTGCTTTCCTCTGAATGGCCACAGGTGGCCATTAAAGAAGACGTTTGAGGACAGCTGCCAGTGATCAGATCAAAATGAGCAAAATCAAATGATTGTAATCAGTTTCAACAAGACTGAAAAATAGAAAAACAGTGAGCAGATTATAAACAGCAGGGACTGTTCAAAGTTCACAATGCCATACTTATACAGCACTTTTGTTGCAATATGTGAAAATTCTGTATACATGGAATATTAGCTAATAAAAAAACGATAAAATAACTGATAAAAAAATGGATGAAACTATTTATGAAATATGCTTAACAATTATAATAGTATGTTGCAATTATAATATTACAAAAATGTCATACTGCTTGATAAAGGCTGTACAGAAATTGTGAGATTAATCATGATTACTATTGATAGCACTAATAAATCAGCATATAGTTTTGTGGAAAAATGGAAAGTAAATATTTTTAGATAATATATATTTTAATAAATTAATTATATTGTATTATACAATATATGAATAAAAATACAAAATAACCAATTACCTTATTTTAGAAAAAAATATTGCTAAATTAATTGTGATTATTGTATTGCCACCAGTATTTTTGAGAAAAAAATATTTTATAACAATAATATTTTAACATAATTACTAATTATAGTATATAAGCAATTTTTTTGGTTTATTGTGAGTTTAATTCTGATTACTTTATTCTTTTGACAGCATTTGTTTTTAACAATAAGAGAAAAACCAGCTTAACATTTTGTGAAAAAGTAGGGGCCTAAATATTTTCAACCATATAATATTGATGTATTAATATAATATATAAGATATGATTGTAATCATTTTTAACAATAACACTTTTAACTAATTTAATAATAAAACCATTAATTTTACAAAAAAATATTTTTATTTATGTAAAAAACCCTAGTATAGTATACAAAGCATTAAAGTTTGACATGGATAATCATTGCAGATCTGTTTCTGAAGTTTTTTTTTAATGTAAAATAATTATATTATTAGTGTGTATGCAGTTAGCTGTATGATATTTTTCCATATGGAATATAATAATTGAGAACAGAACCCAGAGACCTCCAGGCTAAACAGAAAACAATCATGTGCCACAGGACCGCTTTAGATAATACGTACCACATTTGTGTAGACGTCTAGTGATGTCATGCTTGGTTTGATATTGACAAGGTTTGATAGGTGGCTTGTGATGAGACAAGAAAAAAAACTGGTTTAGATGTTCACAGAAAGATGGTGGTCTGGCTCCATAACAATCAATGCATCGTTCTAATAAGTATCATGTCTTTTTGGCTTTGTTTAGCACAATAGTGAGGTAAATATCAGTGTATCTCAGGCCTGCAGCATGTTTACTGATACTGACCGATCCTTTGTGGTCAGATCAGAATCGCATCTCCTCTATATGCTGACCGCAAATTTCCCGTCCATTCCTGATCCATAGCATCAGTCCTGCTAGAGCTCCTCCATTAGCTTGTGGTGGAGAAATGCGATTATATCGCAGCATTCAGCTGGTGCTTAAGACTTGCAGCCTGACGGTCCATGGCATAAGGAGAAACAACTTCATCATGCGCTGTGGTGAACAGGGAATATCAGTGTACAGTACATTGATCGTGTGGATCAGAGAGCTGAAAAACTCTGAGGGGGCAATACATTACGAAACACAGTGCCAACCAGGACCGATCACATGCATGCAGAGCAACACTATAAGCACGACTGATGAATCAGAGGATTCTAGGCCATGTAGTTCAAAGTTTATGAGTACTTTCAACCATTTTGAGCAACCTGTGTTGTAACCTCACTTTCTGATTTTTGATAATTTTGATCATTGTGGTCTAAAGTTCCTCAGAATTGAGGAAGTTCAAGAAGAGTAAAGAAACAAAGCTGCATTTATTTGTTAAAAATTGCAGTAAAATCAGTGATATTGTGAAATATTATTTTTATTTAAAATAACTGTTTTCTATTTTAATATACTTTAAAATGTAATTTATTGCTGTGATTAAACAGGAAAGAATCCAGCATTCAGCATCATTACTCCAGTCTTCAGTATCACATCCTTCAGAAATCATTCTAATATGCTGATTTGATGCTCAAGAAACATTTCTGATTATTATCAGTGTTGAAAACAGTTGTGCTGCTTCATATTTTTGTGGAAACAGTTTTCTTTAAAATAATTCTTAATTTCAAATGAACAGCATTTATTTTAATAAAAATCTTTTGTTAGTGTGGACAATATGTTTTGAGAAAATTCTGCTATGTTGAGCTTCATTTGCATAGATTGGATACCAGTTTACAAGTTTAGTATACATCTGTGCCAAAGAGGTTCAGCAATTTAGTGAATTCTGTAGAGGAAGGGGCTGATTCACATCAGATGGGAAATCTACTGGATGATTTGACAAACCCACTGTCCCAATGTATTTAAGCATTAATATGTGATGATGTATTTGTTTACACTCTTGTTAGCTGCTGTTGATTTTTCCCAAATTTCCCTGTAAAAGTGTTTTACAATGGACTTGCTGTTATCGTCGCCTTGAGCGTGTCAAGATTAATTTTGTGCTGAAGGAACTTGCAGGTTTTTATATGCGCCTCTGGCCAGAACACTCCTTTTGAACAGAGAGACTCCCAGAAATCCCTAATTAAGGCCCGAAGCTCTTGGAGTTTAAAACAACAATAGAAAACTGCCAACTGAGACTAATTTAATGGCTCTGCTTAAGATGATGCAAGTTCTTCCTTTAAAATGACCTCTGAGTCTGTTATAAGCTTGAACATCTAACAGTCTTCTTTTATTCCAGCTCCACATCCTGGTGTCTTCCAAGAGCGTCAAACTGAACCTGGACTGCCAGGAAGTGGCTGAAAAGGAGATTAAACCAGCCGGAAACACATCAACAGATGGATTTCAAGTGCTTGGAAAGATGTCCAAATCTATTGGATCGAAAGGAGAATCTGCAACAGTGAGCCCAAATGCGCAAACACTGTTAGAAATAAAGGTTCCAAAAGATGGTTTTTAAAGCCATAGAACCGTTTTTGATTCTCCATAAAAACTTTCAGTAAACAGATCTTAAATGAACATTTTTTTCTTTGTGTGAAGAACATTTTGATTATCTAAAGCACCTTTTTCAACTATAAAGAACCTTTTTTGCATTGGATAGATTCAATGGATGTTAAAAGGTTCTTCATGGAACCATCAATGCCAATAAGGAACCTTTATTTTTAAGAGCATCTTGTGTACAAAAACACAACTTTTGTTATCAGACATTGACCTTGAGCTCACCGATCTCGCTCTTTCCAGCCTGGATCCTTTTAATGGGTGTCTGAGCTCCATATCTGAAAATGTAAACTTTTTTTAAAGTTATGTGTAACATCCGTTTTCTCTCTGCTTGGGCAGTTTCAGCTCCAGCTGTTTGACATTGTGTGCAGTCTCGGCTGGACCAGCAGGGACAGATGTTGTGAGCTTCCTTCAATGGTAAGAGAAGACTTTAAGAAAGCCTCTAGACATCAGTTGCCGGTTGCACCAGCTTTGCGCAAGTTACAACTTAGCCTAGTTTTGATGGAAAGGCGCAGGTTGCAACTTACACACTGCTGAATATTTTAACATTGCACTTTTAAACATTTGAAGTTGAAAAGTAACTCTATTTACAGTATAAATTAAATATTTACAAAAGTCTCCAACCAGGAGTAATGATTGAAATGAAATAGCAATTTGACTGGATTGTGTCTTTAAGCTCTTAATTTACATGACGGACTTCAATCCTTTGGACATAATGTATATTATAATGCTGACATTTACACTCATTTACATTTTAAAAGACAGAGCATTATGTGAATAAGTGACTTTGTTAGCTGCTTTTCAGCACAACCCTGATCTAAACAGTGTGCCTCTATGTGCATTCATCAGTGCTGTGCATGTCAGATAAAATCAGAATAAATAATTGTCATATATTATGCAATGTATCAATATTTATCTGTCAATACTTACTAGTTTCAAATACAATTTCTGAATGCTATTTGAACATAAATTATTATGTATTTTAGTGTGTGTTTGTATCATCATGTAGTAACATATTTCAATGGAAAATATTTTACTGTTTGTTACAGTATGTCAAGAATAAATAGAAATAAACTTCTGTTTACTAGGCTGCTATTGAAACACTGAGAGTAATTGTCATAGTATGCGACTATGCATTACATCAGTGCAAGCAAATAAAGTACAGAGTTAGTTACAGACTAGCAAGTAAAATTAGTTTGAAAACTATTTTAACTCAGAAATGGCTAGTAAATTTCACAAATAATTATAAAGAAACCGCAAGCAACACGTTTTGAAGTAGAAAGAATGAAATCAGATCTTGTAAAACATGCTCCAGTTATCTTCGAAAAACTTTTTTTTTTCCCAGTGTAGTTGCTTAGTCTCTAGTGTGGACTTCCCGAATTAATTAAGAACTTATGAACAGCTGGTGCAAACCTAGCCAGGGTTACACAAAGGTGAAACACAAGAATGCTGGGTTAAATTTCAGGTACGGATGACCTACGAACCACACTGTTTATATCCGACCCATGCCTTTGATCATTGTGGCTTTAACCAAGGCAATTAACCCCAGACTGCTCCAGAGAGGTTTGCTGTAGTCACTTTGGATTGAAAACAAATGACAAGCCAATGGACTCTCACGCACATCTCCTACATCTTTTTTAGCTTCATCCACCCAAGCAGATCTGTCATACTATTCCATATGTGTCTGATTCGTCCCTGTTGACCAGATTCAAACATGACGTTTAACATGTGTTCAGCCAAACCGCTCGCTATTGTTAGAGCATTTCCTTTCTTTGATCTCTCGTTGTGCGCTCTTCCATTTTATTTGGTTTGTCAACAGCAGACAAGACGAGATGTTTCACTGTCATTCATTTGTGGTTCTTAGTTGTGAAGTGTGAAATTGTTGAACTCGAGTGCCTTCGCACTTCCATTATGTGTGCCTATTAAGACATGAGACCATGAGAGCAGCTGTGTTCAAACTCTTTATTGTAGTTTTATTCTTCAATAAACCAATTATTAGTATGGTACTTCTGGCAGTCAAAACACAAGAGGTTTTAATTAGCTGTGTTGTAGCTATGTGACCCGTCCTGACGCCCAAAGCCAAAGCATGATGAAACAAAAACAAAGATTTATGTAAAGAAAAAAAAAAGATAGTTTTTCATACATTTTCCATAGTGGACATCTACCATTTTATTTAGTGTTTCAACGTAACAACTTGATGCAAAACCTTTTTATTTTTTTATTATTATTTAATTTTTATTTGATGGACACAGAGTAATCGCTGTAGTAAGTTCAATTGCTTAAACGTACAATCTTTTAGTTATCAGCCCATTTTTAACGTGCCTCTCTGATCATTTAATAGCTAAGGGTCCGTGAGCTAAACATTCACACAATCCATGTATATCAGAAAATAGTTTGTAGTTGGTTGATGGTCACTGATGTTGTTGCATATGATGCCATTTGTTCTTACATTTTTTGTTTCCTCTGTAATTCAGAGAGATGAATCCAAATGTCCACCTCTTCCCAATGCCTGCACGTGCACCTCAGACAGTTTGGGACCTCAGGGGCCTCAGGGGCCAGTGGTGAGTCAACTATATGTGCATGAGGGATTATCTTTTTAAAATGCACAAATTACCATAAACTACCGGAAAATAAACAGTCTGAACATGGGATAAATCCAGGTTTAAAATAATTGTTCAGTTTGTTGACATATAATAGTAAAAGGATTTTATTTTGGATATAGAATTTTGTTGTTCATAAATTAAACAATACTATCAACAGCCAGTCAAAAAAAAAGGTTTTAGGAACAAAATGCTAAATATATATATCAAGCGGATGATATACTGTTTTAACAAACTCTTCTATAAAAATGTTCAGAATATAGATTTGATGTATGTAAGTGCCGCTGAAGTGGGGATTTCTGACTCGTTTTGAGATAATATCGTTTAAAGATATATATTGTAATTGAAATTCAGATGCAAATAGATAAACTGTGTTTTCTCTGTAATTTCTCCACACATTTTTTCTTTTCCAGGGTGCACCTGGAAGCAAAGGACCACGAGGGGAAAGAGGAGAACCCGGTCAAGTCGTGAGTAATCTGATTATCTTTTCTTGTTAAGTCAGAATGGTCTTAATTATCTGTACATTACAGATAATTAATCAAGCTTATCTAGAAGATTAAATATTGCCATCTTCATACTGTATGTTTATTCTCTCTGTTCCTGCAGGGTTCGATGGGCCCACGTGGAGAGATGGGTTTGCTGGGTCCCATGGGCCCTCCAGGACCACAGGGCCCTAGTGGGCTCTCCATCCCTGGCGAGGCTGTAAGTCCATCTCAGTTTTCATCATGCATCCATTTTCTCACACAGTCAGAAGTCAGTAGCTGGCTGTAAATCCTTCCGCACACCAAACAGGGATTATTCAGGTTATTTATTACCCCAGGAGTTGTAGCGAAGGCATAATTATAGCAGCGAGCTCTGGATTCAGCATTCCTGCGTGTCTGGGGGCTTGACACTCATCAGAGCACTTTAAACTGCCTGATCCTGCTGCTAGTACACAAATCTCACTTGATGTATTCCCCTCTCTGTTTCAGCTGCTGTGTTTTAGTGCTGTTTGCAAGCAACACTATTACTATTGCTCATACTTGGGGTTAAAGGTTCAAAACAAACCTGTTTGAGTGGTTCCACAAATCATATGATGTGTGGATTTCACGTTAGCTTCAAGTTGAATTTTGTTGAACAACTTGAATTTGCTACATTTACTAATTTAAAGCTCCTTTTTGGAAGGGACCTTTGAGAAAGAAGTGCCTCATTCATCATTACACTACTGTGTACACTACATTACACTATCATGTGACTAATGATGAAGCAGGGACTAAAGGCCCGTTCACACCAAGAACAATAATTATAAAGATAACTATACATCCACACCAACGAACAATAACAGTCTGCACTGTGCACTGCAGTTTTGTTTTCTGCCACTTTAAATACTTGTGAGATTTGATTGGCTGTCAATGTTTTTATCCGGAATAAAAAAACATTCTAAAATTAATTCTAACTTTATTATTCAACTGTGTTGTTATCAGTATTGTTGTGGTGTGGACTTCTCTGTTATTGTCCTTAGTGTGAACACACCTTAAAGCCATACTTAGAGAACTAGACTTAACAACACCCTAGCAACCATATAGCAACACAATAAAACCACCCACAAAACTGCAGCATGATGGCAGTCACTTTTGCACGCTTTCCCTCTTGTTTTCCCTCTCATCCTTGTTCTCTGATATATGATTTTAACTTTTCTTTGGATCACATTGAAGCTTTTTTACCAAATCTTTGGACACTCTTTTGACAGGTCTTTCTCCTTTTATTTCCTCCATGCAGGGTCGTCCAGGTCCAAAGGGGGATCCAGGTGATGCTGGCCTAACTGGACAGAAAGTAAGTGTTGCTCTGGAGAGTCGTCCGAGTCTTAGGGGGGAAAAGAGAGGACTTTTCGCTCTCTGTATCCTGCTCAACCTCTCTGGATGAGCTCCTTGTGGCAAACATTAGATCATAACAAAGGAAGGGGATGGCTAGGAGGCAGCGCTGAGAAATGGTTGTAGATCACGAGATAAAATGTGGGTTTAGGCTGTAATTGTTCAGAGCCCTAATTGGTACCACTTTGTGGTTCTTCATTAAACTCTCCCCTTCTTTTTGTTGGACTGTTTGTAGCATGTGTGGAGCTAGTGAAGAGGATCATGTGACTGATTTTTTTGACATAATAATTATCTTAAAGAAGACAAACAGCAGAAGACTGTCTAATTGGCAGTGTTGGGAAGGTTACTTTGGAAATGTAATAGGTTACAGATTACAAGTTACCCTGTTTAAAATGTAATAGTAGTGTAACTTTTTCAATTACTTTATTAAAGTAATGTAACTAATTACTTTTGAGTACTTTTTGATTACTTTTCTAAATTTGTGAAAATTAAAGAATAATAAATAAAAGCATATTACAACTTAAATACAGTTATCTAATAAGCATGTGACGTATTCTGTGTAATAAAATCCTACACATTGGTGTTTTTTTTTTAACTGCTGTCTCTTTGTATATGATGATAGTTTTCTCAAAATAAGTAAAATGCACATGAAGTGACACAGAGCAGTTCTAGAAATTATGTTTATGTGCTCGTGTACTCCTATATTGAGGCGGCAGAGGTTGAAAACACTGCGAGCTTCAGTAGGCCTATGTGTAGTAAATGAAACCTTTGCCATTAATTTACAGAAGGGGCGGACTGGGAAAAAAATTCAGACTGGAAAATTCAAACTCATACAAACAAATTCATGGACAAAACTATTTTTTATCTATTTTAAATCTTTAGTTTGGGGACATGCAAAATAATTAAAAGTTCTCTCCTGAACTGCACCTTCACTTCCATTTTTCTCTTCAGTCTCTTTATTTTGCACTGTTATCCATCTCTCTCGTGACTTTAATACTCAAGATTGAACAAAACTATACTTTACAATACAATACTCTCCAATACTACAATATCTTTATAGAAAAATCCTAATACTGTACACGAGTCATATTTTTCCCTTACAAAAATTAACCATGCTTTTATTAGCCTATATAAAAGTAAAATAACCTTATTTAATTTTTTTTTTTTGCAAATGGATTTGTATTTATTTTTAAATAAATACATTTGTAAAATAATTTTACATTTTTGGTTATCACAGTTAAACAATAGTAACCATTTTCTCTGGATTTATAGTTAAATATTAAAATGTTAATTTTGTTGTTGTCTGTCGTAGCTCCCCCTAAACCTATAAAAAAAATCTGAATTTTTTTCAGCTAAATTACTACTGTAACATCACAACAGATAATAATGATGTCCTTTCTATAGTATTTTGAGTGATGACTGATGAGCAACGTGCTGCTGCTTGATTAAATAAATTAAAAAAAAACTAAGACAAAAAAGCATCTTTACAGATGAAACTGACCTAAAACCCTGAACAGTAGTTCTGCTTCTCTGCTCCAGCTGTGCGCTTCCATAGTCTCCCTCTCTCGCATTGATTACTTGGAGTCTGATCCAAACCATTTGGCGGAGGCGCGGAGAGCGCGCGAGTCATGACTAACAATTCATGATTTATTAGAGATTTAATTATCAAATGGCGGATTCGCAAATGATCGCTTTAGTACATTCGGCAGGCAATTATACAATAATGATATTAAATAGTGGGGCAAAATTGGCTGCCAGGAATTGTCCCGGTTCTCCCGGTGTCCAGTCCGCGCCTGATTTCCACAGACACGCAGAATGTGCAAGTCATATATTGCATTTGTGGGGCTTAATATTCACATACACTAGTCCATGTCATGTTTTGATTCAAGTGTACTAACCTACTTTTGATTTAGTCATCCAAAATGTGGCATATTCCATCCGTTTTTATGACTGGATTCTACGAACCAGACTGTATTTCCGCATCCCGGAAATTATTAGGGCGATATGTCTCAGAATAGTCAGTGCAATTTGGGAAATAAATCAGTTAAATCTGTATGTGGATGCGTGTAAACATTAAAATGTAATTCCCTTTGTAATCGTTAAAAAATTCATAAGTAACTGTAATTTAATTACTCATTTTTTCATAGTAACTGTAACTAATTACAGTTACAATAATTTTGTAATTAAATTACGTAACGCCGTTACATGTAACTAGTTACTCCCCAACACTGCTAATTGGTTTGTATTGTATTGTATTGTAGATTAACTTCCTTAAATCATTTACTCACTTTCATGTTGTTCCAAAACTGAATTTCTTCCATTCAACACAAAATGTTTTGCTAAATATTTCATGATTTGAAGTAAACTCAACATAGACACCATAAAAGAATCCTAAAAGTCCATACGACTTGTGTGCTATATTTAAATCTGAAGATCCAAATCCAAAGATAACGTATTATATAACCAAATAAATCACTATTTAAATAAGACTTGATGGCTGCATAGGGAGTGATATAATGATATAGTTAAATAACATTTTACTTACATGTTAAGATTTCTGAAGCAATGTGAATGCAAAATATTCAATTATTTAGTTTATATAAAACACTATGTAAAAATATATATATATAAATAAAATAAATATATATATATATATATATATATATATATATATATATATATATATATATATATACTACATTTTATACATTTGTAGAGTACAATTTTGTGCATAAATTATGTATAGCTATAATATCTTTATGCTGATTTTTCTTTTGTGCATAAATTATGTATAGCTATACTTTATGCTGATTTTAATATTTTGTATTATGTTTACTTTATAATAATAATAATAATAATATATTCTGGCATCATGTACTCATTCACATTATTACATGTTGTTCCAAAACCGTTTGAGTTTATTTCTTCCATGAATCTTTAGTTTTGGACTTAAAAGACACCTTGAAAGTCATAAAAGTTCATGAAACTTGTGCTCTGTTCAAATCTGAAGCCAAACTTTAACTTTGAGACTGAATAGATCGCTATTCAACTGAGATCTGAATAGGAGGGGAATTTATTTTGGCAAATAATTACTTAAATTTTTAGTCTGTTACCCATATGACTTCAGAAGACTTATGGACTACATTTATAGTGATTTTTTTTATTGTCGATTTTTAAGCTCGGAAACTTCAGTGCCCATTTGTCACGCTGTCTGGTCTCTGTTTTCCTGAGTCTCCACTAGTGGTCTCACTTCTTCATAGGCACCTCACCGTAGGCACTACAATTCCCACAAAGCCTTGTCCCTTCATCACAGTAATTGCACTCCTGTTAATTGCACTCAGGTGTCTTCACTTGATAGTCATTACCCTGCCTATATTAACCGGTCTTTTTCTGTTTGTCTTCATGGAGTCCTTTCATTCCGTCACCCAGTTTCCTCGCCTTCCGAGTTTCCTCATCTTCCGAGTTTCCTGTTCCAGTTCCTTCCCTGTTTGTTTATTGTTGGATGGATTATGGTTTTGACCCCTGCTTGTTGGATGCTGATTTGGATTACCATTAAATACCACACTGCATTTGGATCTCTCGTCTCCTGTGTTTCTCTGGGTTCCGATCGTAACAGAAGGACTCCATCAATGTCGAGATCCAGCAGTGTGGGTCTTCATTCCCATTCCCCAGCCAGTATGATGGAGCGGAGGGCAAGATTCATAAAATTAACCACCCTCCGCCAAGAGGGCAATGAGGAGGGTGCTATGGCACATGTGTTCTGGACCCTGGCGGATGGTATGGGATATAATGATGTGGCCCTTAAAGACATTTTCAACACCGGCCTGGATGACCCAGTACCTCGTATGGAAATGGATCAGTTGGACGCGTTTGGTTTCTGGGAATTCGTTTTCTACTTGCAGCATCGGCTTCCGTGGGATGCCCCAGTCACTCCTGTCTCTCCCGGTGGGATGGCCGATTCTGGACCGGGGTCTGCAAACAGGAGGACCGCCAACCCAGCGCCACTGCACAAGATGGCCGCCAACCCAGCGCTACCGCACAACGTGGTCACCAGCCCAATGTCACGGTTCAAAATGGCCACCAGCACAGCGCCATAGCACAAGGTGGTTGCCAGCCCAGCGTCACGGTGCAAGATGACCGCCAGCCCAGCGCCACAGCACAAGGTGGTCGCCAGTCCAGCGTCACGGCACAAGATGGCCGCCAGCCCAGCACCACAGCACAAGGTGGTCGCCTGCCCAGCACCACGGTGCAAGATGGCTTCCAGCCCAGCGTCACAGCACAAGATGGCCACAAGCCCAGCACCATGGTGCAAGATGGCCGCCAGCCCAGTGCCACACCACAAGATGGCCACAAGCAAAGTGCCACACCACAAGATGGCCGGCAGCCCAGCGCCACTGTCCAAGATGGCCGCCAGCCCAGTGCCACTGCCCAAGATGGCCGTTGGCCCTGTATCATGGCACAAGATGACAGCCAAAGTTGACCCTCCAGAGTAGAGTCAGGTTCCCGTTGACCCTCCAGAGTCGAGTCAGGTTCCCGTTGACCGTCCAGAGTCGAGTCAGGTTCCCGTTGACCCTCCAGAGTCGGGTCAGGTTCCCGTTGACACTCCAGAGTCGGGTCAGGTCACCGTTGACCCTCCAGAGTCAGGTCAAGTCACCGTTATCACTCCAGAGTCAGGTCAAGTCACCGTTGACACTCCGGAGTCATGTCCTTTTCTTGTCACAGAAATTACCAGAGTCTCTCCACGCCTCTGCGGAACAACCAGAGCCTCTCCATGTCTCTGCTGAACTACTAGAGCCTCTCCTTGTCTCGGCTGAACTACCAGAGCCTCTCCTCGTTTCTGCAGAACTTCCAGAGCCTCGTCACGTCTCAGCCGAACTCTCTGAGCGATCAACTGATCCTGTCGTGGCCACGGAGGCCACCCTTAACTTGTTCATGTTCTCTGTTTCAGACTTGCCTAACCAGAATTGCTCTCCTGTGTCATCGATCCCACTGTGGTGGTCTTCTGCGCCGCCTGGGTGGGCTTCTGTCTCGACCGCACGGATGTGGTGGTCTTCTGCGCCGCCCGGGTGGGCTTATGTCTCGACAGCACGGATGTGGGGGTCTTCTGCGCCGCCCTGGTGGGCTTCTGTCTCGACCGCACGGATGTGGTGGTCTTCTGCGCCGCCTGGGTGGGCTTCTGTCTCGACCGCACGGATGCGGTGGTCTTCTGCACCGCCCTGGTGGGCTTCTGTCTCGACCGCATGGCTCCAATTCCACCTTGCTCCTCTCTGGATTCCTGCCCTGTCTGAACATTATGCCCTTCCTGGACTTGTGTTTTGTTTTTATTTTTTGCTCTTCTTCTCTCTGTTTCCATCTATGGACCTGGCCCTCCGTCCCTCCCCCTGATCCTCCGCCGGTCCACCTCCCTCCTGGGCTCCTTGTTTTTTGCACTTCTTGTCTCTGTTTCCCCATTTTACCTGGCCCTCCGTCCCTCCCCCTCGTCCTCCGCCGCTCCACCTCCCTCCTGGTCTCTGTGTTCCTTGGTCTCTTCTTGTGTTCAGGTGGAGCATCTGGTAGCTGCTCCGTGGACGAGGGGGTAATGTCACACTGTCTGGTCTCTGTTTCCCTGAGTCTCACTTCTTCATAGGCACCTCACCGTAGGCACTACAATTCCCACAAAGCCTTGTCCCTTCATCACAGTAATTGCACTCCTGTTAATTGCACTCAGGTGTCTTCACTTGATAGTCATTACCCTGCCTATATTAACCGGTCTTTTTCTGTTTGTCTTCATGGAGTCCTTTCATTCTGTCACCCAGTTTCCTCGCCTTCCGAGTTTCCTTGTCTTCCGAGTTTCCTGTTCCCGTTCCTGTTCCTTCCCTGTTTGTTTATTGTTGGATGGATTATGGTTTTGACCCCTGCTTGTTGGATGCTGATTTAGATTACCCATTAAATACCACACTGCATTTGGATCTCTCGTCTCCTGTGTTTCTCTGGGTTCCGATCGTAACACCATTATGTAAAAGAACATAAATCTACAGTAAGGAAAGTGTGGAAGATTTGGAATGACAAGGGTGATTATAAGACAAATCAAAATGCATTGAACATTGAACATTGACAACCGGACAATTAACACTGGTTCCTGATCCAGTTTGAAAGCAGGAGAGATGTTTATTTATTTTTTTTATTATTAATTAATTTAGTTAATTAGCAAATTAAGAGGAAGACAAGAAAGGTAGTCGTTTTTCCTCACTGTTGTGGTTATATTGCAAGGTCATTTTGTGAATTCTCCAGGATGGACTGCGATATCCGATCCCTCTTAATGAAGAGTGGGCTGAGTTGTGCAGGTGACCATGTTGGAGGAGTTGCTAAAATAGCATGCATTTAATGGCTTGCAGAGAATGCAGCCGGGGTTTATGACGGCCAATAAAATGGATCTGGAATATATTAAGTACCCTGTAAATCTAATGCCAAGACATCAAAAGAGACGCAGGATTGATAAAGAGAAAGAAAGCAAGCAAGCTAGCAAGAAAGAGATGGAGGATATCTTGTGTGTTGGTGGGAAATTGTTTGTGTAAATTAGTTTGATTTGTTTGGTCGGAGGTAAGCGACCTGTGATAATATGAACCTGATGTGAGACTCTGGCACTGAGACTATTAGTTTAAGTTTTCCCTTTTCTTCCGTTCTTTCTCTAAGGGTCCACCGGGACCAGCTGGTGCCATCGGGCCAATTGGACCTGCTGGAATACGGGTGCGTGAAAACTTTTCAGTGTACAACACGTTAGGCTGAAACTCATGAAAACTTACCTTTCAAGCATTTTTCCCTCCAAAATCAAATGAAAAAAAAAGACTTCATTTGTGAAGTATTTAATCTTTAAATCATGAATAGCTGTACTGCCTTTAATTTATGCTTTATTTTTAATAATTATAAATGTATTATTATTATTCATTATATTTTAAGAATAAAAAATGTATTCTATTATTTTAGAATAAATATATATTTATAATACCGTAATTATGAAAATGCTACTGCTAATAATAACACTTATTATTATTATTATTATTATTATAATACTGTAAAGCACTTTGGTCAACTTTGTTTTAAAATTACTAAATTTTACATACTGTAAAAATATAATAAATGTACAGTTGAGTTGAGAATTCTTATAATTGGTATTTTTTACTGAAAATAATGAATTATTTAATAATTAAAATGTTGTAATTTCCCTCTCATTACTGTAATACAGTATTAAAAACTAATATCACAATGCAAAACATCTCAGTAGTTCGTTAAATAAGCTTCATGTTCTTCATTTTCATTTGGGGTTCAAATAAAACACAGATGTTTCTTTGAGAGTCTCATTAAGATGTGATTCATGTGGATCTGAATGAACGTGTGACATCAGTCTAATGTAGATCTGTGCATGTATGTTATCAACGCAGGGACCCCCAGGGAAGGAGGGGCCAGTGGGACCCATGGGCCCACAAGGACCTATGGTATGTTCTTGATTTTTTTGTGGGAGAGGAGAGGGAGTGTTGTTGTTAAATTTGTTTTCTTTTACTCAGATGTGAGACTGTATTGCAGACATCTGTTTTGCTGAAGACCAGAGCTGTTATTCTTTTATTTAGGGACCCCCAGGATCCCCTGGAATGCCGGGACCTACTGGAAAGCCTGGAAAGAATGGAGATACCGGTGTTCCGGTATGAAACCTTTAGGTTTACATAGACATATAACAGCACGATACTGATACTGACACTAATTTGCTTAATTAGTCCAAAACAACAACAACAACAACAACAAAAAACACTTAACTATAATATATCTATTATTTGAGAGCTGAAGTCTCCTGCTGATTTTCCTTCAAGAAAAAAACCCCAGTAGTCTCATCTGTTTCTTCTAAACTTCTAGATCTCTGAAACTGTGCTCAGATTTGCCAAGATTTAGTCAAATCAGAAATCTCAATTTGAACTCAATCATTTCTTATCAAAGTCTTTCAAGAGCAAGCGATCTGATCTGCTGTTTACATTCAATTTACAGATGAATACTCGCTGTATAACAACTAGTGACTCATTGAAATCTGTTTTTAGTCTATTTTGACTGTTTAGCAGAAACATCTGATTAAAAGTTTATTTTACATGTTGCTTTGAATAGTTAAATGTTTAGTCTTACAAAACACGAGTGGCACCATTCTAACCAGTTTTAACCAAACACATTAAGACTATTTCTGACCTTGTTTCCCCAAAAGTTAAGAAAGGAAATAGTCTTAACACGATCCACATTGTTTGCAAATCAGTTCAATAATTATTTACTCAGATGCACAGTGTGGTTTCAGGCATAAGTCAGGAGCAAGCCAGTGATTTTAGTTCATGTTTGGATATGTCACAGTCTATTTAAAGAGAAATATGGTTTTCATTCATACAGGGACCTGCTGGGGTTAAAGGAGACAAAGGAGACAGAGTGAGTGATGATTTTAATATCTGCTTTCATCATTTCGCAAGAGTCTGAGTGGAGGAGACGCTAACATCTCATATTTATCCTCCTAGGGAGACATCGCATCCCAGAGCATGATGCGCTCTATTGCCAGACAAGTGTGCGAACAGCTCGTGAACGGTAATGCATTTTGTCCAGAAGAATTTTCTGAAGCAAAGAATTTTTGTAATTTATGCAATAAAATAAATTGCAAATATATAGTACACTACTGCTCAAAAGTTTTTGGAAAGTCTCTTCTGCTCACCAAAGCTGCATTTATTTGATGAAAAAATACAGTAAAAGCAGAAATGTTGTGAAATATTATTACAGTTTAAAGTAACTGTTTTCTATTATATATATTGTAGAATGTAATTTATTCCTGTGATGTAAAGCTGTATTTTCAGCATCGTTACTCCAGTCTTCAGCGTCACATGATCCTTCAGATATCATTCTAATATGCTGATTTGCAGCTCAGGAAACATTTCTTATTATTATCAATGTTGAAAAAAAAACTGGATTTTTTTTTTCAGGATTCTTGATGAATTGGAAGTTCAAAAGAACAGCATTTATTCGAAACATTATGAATGTTACATTTCATTACAATCTGCTGTTTCATGGTTTGCATTTTACAGGACAAATGGGTCGATTCAACGATGTGTTGAACCAGATCCCCAGCAACTATCACAGCAACAGTCCTGGGCCTTCTGGCCCTCCTGGACCTCCCGGACCCATGGGACCACGCGGAGAGCCCGGTCGGATAGGCAGAAATGGCCTTCCTGGAAGTCCAGGGTTGCCTGGTCAACAGGGAGAACGAGGTACCTGAAACAACAGCCAAAACTAAAACATAAACAGAAAACCATGCCAAATACAACCATGTGATTTTAATCAGCCTCAAGAACTGTGGTTAGTTTGGACTTCTGCCCTCGCCGTACAGTATATGCAGAAATGCTGAAACAAATAATTGATGTCTAGTGAGCTGCCATGCGGTTTACTGCCTAAATTAATAGGAAACACTGTCTCGTACACTTTTAAAAGTAAAGCTTCTTTGTTGGGATTGATGGTTCCATGATGAACTTTTAATATTCATTGAATCTTTCCATTCCACAGTTTCCATTCTACAAGTTCTTTAGATTTTTAAGTACATTTTAAGGTACATTTAAGAAGTGTTCTTTATGGACCCAAAATGGATCTTCCATGGCATTGCTTTAGATATGCATCTGTCAGCATTTCTGCGTTCAGATGTTTGTCTATGGCACATTTAGCAGTGTGTTACAGATGCATATTTGCAGCTATGTGTTTGTGTTGGGGGATATTTATATATCTGTGTTTATGTGTTTTTATCAGGACCAGCCGGAGAAAAGGGAGACAGAGGAAGTCCAGGCATTGGAGAGAAAGGACAGAGAGGAGCCACTGGACCACCTGGTATGTTTCATGTACTAAAACCTAGCTTGTGTAGCTCATTTGATGAGGAATACAGTCATGAAAAACCTAGAAATGGCAGAGAAAATTGTTATTTTATGAAGTTTTTACCCTTTTTCTTAGTAGGAGATTATGCTATATTTGAACTCAACCTCTGCCACTTTAATTTTTAGGTACAGAGCTATTAGATGTGTTGCGTTTTAAGTTACGCAACACTTAAAAAATGAGTGGACATAACTCTTCCAGACTTTTCCCTCAAAGAAACTGTATGTCAGTTTCATGTCAAATAACATTCATTTATATTGTGCTTTATACAGTACAGATTTTTTCAAAATAGCTTCACAGAAATAAACAAGAAAATAGCAGTGTTGTAAAATTTCAACAGTTAGAAAATTACATCAGTTTCAGCTGTAAAGTGGCTAGATTCATATAGGGATTGTTCATACAATTCTGTTTAGTGATGCTAATAGTGCTTAAAATCTGAAATGTACTGTATGTATAACTTCTGCACCAAAAATTATGCAATTTAAAGTTGAAAAAATACATAAATATTTTGAACATTAAACTAACTCAATATTCAGATAACTTGAATTCAACAATGATTTAGTCAAGTTCTACAACTGTCATTATCGCAAAAGTCCCTTAATTATGAAATAGTGTTATTATCCAATGAAAGACAATAGTGTTATTATCCAATTCAGTTCTCATCCAGCAGTAACACTGGAGTCAAATTGATCATATTTCTGAAATTTAATTTTAAGTCCCCTGTTTGGAAACAGAAAAAAAATGTCACAAAACTGTATTATTATTATTTTATATAGATGATACTTCTGAAAGTTAATTCTCTTTTAAGCCCCTATTTATGTCACATTTAAAGGTTGTTTTCTGAGACAGTATTTTTCCTGATTCTGTAGGCCCACCTGGTGAGTCCAGAGTCGGCTCTCCTGGTTCAACTGGCCCTCCGGGCAGCCGCGGACCTCCCGGTCGCAACGGTGTCAGCGGTGTACGTGGTCCGCCCGGCCCACCTGGCTACTGTGACTCCTCTCAGTGTGTCGGTATCCCGTATAATGGACAAGGTTACAGAGGTACGTCTCTCATGCTCTAGCTGTCCCCATTGCATGTCAGTAGAAATCACATTAATAGCATGTGTAGTATAACGCAGTGCATGAACTGAGCAGTAGATAATGTAGCCAGTTGCAGCAAAGTATGCAGATTATCATGGGTGAATCTCATCAAACCTTTCAGGAACATGCGTAAGTCATGTTTCACTCCAAAATCTAAATAATCTTTTTGAAAGAAGTCTCTTCTGCTCACCAAGGCTGCATTTATTTTACCAAAATACAATAAAACCTGTAATATTGTGAAATATTATTACAATTTAAAATAACTGTATTCTGTTGTGATATTTTTTAAAGGGGTCATGAACTGAGAAATCAAAATTCCCTTGATCTTTAGACATATAAGATGTAATTTTACTGTAAAAACATTGTCTAAAAACAGCTTATATTGAACCTGATCTGCCAAAACGACAGCTTGTGGAATGAGGCACTTTATGACATAATAGTGTGTCTAAACCCTGCCTCCACAGAAAAAGGTCAACACCTGCTTCTACATCACTGCCTGTTTAGCCCCGCCCAATAATTCTACATCACTGCCTGTTTAGCCCCACCCACCAATTCACGCATGTAGTGTAAATAAAGAGAGCAGCAAAAAAACATCAGTAAGAACTTGGTCCTTTGTTGACTTCATTTCACAGCGGATTAGTTTAAAAACAAAGCACATTTTTTAGAAAGATTGCAACTAAAAGACTATGCTGTGCCGACTATACTGGATCTGACAGTAATGTCGCAGCACACAGGTGTGAGTAACTCTTTTTATTATGTGCTCACTATTTCTTTGTTATTATAGATAATTTAATATGTACTATTTATGAGTTTTAAACCTAAATCACAGCAGCATCCATCTATGAAGGCTGTAGCTGTCAGACACACACAACTGAGTTTACTTCCGAGTCAATCCATCACGTCTATTCAGACAGAGCGTTCTGATGAGGGGGGCAAAACAGGACAGAAAATAGACTATTACTTCTCAATTATGATGTTGTTGTTTTTTTTATCTAAAAATCTGTAAAGATATTCAGAACATTTATTCCCATTTCTGTAATGCACAAAACATTAGGAATTGCAAGTCTTTAAAAGCCATATGCTAAGTTTATGTGAGACACAGATCAAAATTTGGCCCAAGTTGTAATTTCATGATAAGTCAGTGATTGAGTCTGTATGCTGAATTGAGAATCAAACAAATGTTTTGTAAACACAGAGTCATATGATTCATTAAAAATATCTGACTCAAAAAAGTGATTCTTTAAAAACGTGGACATTGTATTCAGTTTCCAGGTTTTTCTTTGAACAAAGTTCTCGTATGACATGTGGACTACCTTTATTAAATGTTTTCATCCTTTTTAAAGCGTCAGTTTGCATTGACATTGCAATTGCATACATATCATAACTAGGACAGTCTTTCTACACAAAAAAAGGCTTTAGAACGACTTAAGAATAAATAATTGTCCTATAAATAAGCATAATTTTCTTTCATTTTCATGCACTTACAATTAAAAAAATATATATATTATTCTGATTTCGGAATGAAACATAATCCGGATTCTCACCTTCTCAGTATCACAGTGTCAAAAGCTGATTTTCAGTTTGTGATTTGTCTGGCAAAGAATTCTAACCCCGTCTTTGACCTGTTCCAGGTTCATAAACTTTCTAAACCACCTGTGCTGCTTACACTTTGAAATCCTGAGAAAATCACATGTTATTGGGCTCTGTGCGGATAACCAACCACGGAGATGATTAAGTGAACACTATTGAATAAAAGCAAACAAATCTGCGGATGGGTACTAACAACAACTTACAGCCACGGGCATCAGTGACGGCAGCCAAAACGACCCAAAACAAGCTGCAGCCGGCTGGAGACGCATGAACAAAACACACCAGCAACCACGACAAATACTAACCAGGTGGATCTGTAGCCAAAACAACTGTCCTTTAGCATGTTAACTCCAAGAGTTGTTTATCTGGACATAAACTAATCATGCCTAGTAAGTGAATCCCAGTCCACTAAAAAGCAATAGTTTTAACCCTTGTAGTGAGCTTGAATTCAACTGCTTGCTGAATGCCGACACCAGTGCCTCTTGTTTTACTTCGTGCCTTAAGTAATCTCACAGACCTTTGCTCAGGGCCAGTTTCTTTTTGTACATTGGACCCTGGAGGTTTCTTTTCTTTTCTCTTTAAGTATGTATGTATGTATACACTCATCTTGCCAGTATCATTTCCTAAAGTTTCATTTCTGTATCAGCAAAGATCTTTTCTCTTTCATTTGGCTGTTAGTAAGGGTTTAGATGAATATCTGAATGGGCATATGGTTGAGTTCTTGATTTAAATTTACATGTTGATATTATTCTTTAGCATGCCAACTTGCCCATATCAGCCGCCACTTGTTTTAATTTTACAATGTCTGTAAATATAGGATAAATTCAGGTACAACGGATTACTTTTTGCCATTTAAGATGACTGGGAAAAATGGTCCAATTATCCTGAATTAACCCTATATTCAAACACTGGGGTCCAAAAGTCTGAAACATCATTGAATCAATGTTTTGGGATTTTGAAGATCATGGTTGCTAAAGTTTTATGTAGGCTATTTAACATTATTTATGAATTAATCCAAAATTGGTCAGATTGAATTCAAGTAATTTATGTTGTCAGCATGTGCAGTGGATGGGAACCAATGACCTTGTGTGAGTTGTGGGAAAATAAAAATAAAAAGTTGATCTTTCATCTAGGTAGCTTAACAATCAAATTGTTTTGCTGATGTAATTTGGAAACATTTTTACTTGAGTTTTCAGGCTTTTGGATCCTGCTGTGCAAAAGTATTAGGACACTATTATTTTCAACAACAAAAAATTGTTTTAAGTCTATTTCTATATTTTGGTTTAGTGTATCTATTTCTATATTTTGCTAAACATTCCTCTTGCCATTCATTAATTGTAATAATCCAGTGAGATTTTAACAACTGATAGAAATAACTGACTTAAACCATTTTTTGATGGTGAAAATACTAGTGGAAATACTGACCCATTTATATTTCATCAATAAGCACTTTCTAACCCTTTGCACTTACTGTAGCCACATAGAGGAAGGTAACATTTGCATTTTGCTTGTTGAGTGACTCAACTGGCCACTGCCGTATCTCCAAGCAGAACAGTATCCACCTGATGCCGAGCAAATAGTCCCAATCCCAGAAGAAGACTTTGAGATTTCACCAAACCAACGGCGCAAGAGGTCGCTGCCTGAGACGGGATCTGAAATGAAAGCGTGGTAAAAAAAAAAAAAAAGGCTTGGAGGGGGGGTTCATTGGATCATGTTATTTGTTTGTTGATGTTTCAACGGCATGTACAGATAATTTAACCCTTCAAATCCTTTGTGAGTTCAGCTGATCAGACCCTTGAATCTCATAATATAACCTCAAAGCTTCTTTCTGTACTCCATCGCTTGTAAAATAGCATTGAATATGTGTACGGTTGGAATCAATGACACATCGCAGCGTGCAAGTGAAAGGTGTTTGATAATTTATTAACATTGAAGTGTTTCCAAAGATCATTGCCCTTTCCAGTCATCTGCATATTCACCATTCATCACTTATGTACCAATACACATTATTATTCATTACTGTCTTCATTCACCTGAGAGATTGTCTTTTTGTTGTTGTTTTTTTGTTAACATCTGCAGTAAAACATGCCCTCCGTCACAATATTATAAATCAGATATTGATCATGTTGGATGAATGTTTGATTTAACCTCACAGTTGATTTTTACCAAAGGTGGAATTGCATGTCTGTGGTGTATATTTAGTATGTTTTTGTTTTTTAATTTTCATTTGTAGTTGTTTTTCCTTTTTTTAATTCAGAATATAGTTGTTGTAATTGTTGTTTTATCAGTATCAAATGCAGTTTTGGCATTTGCGTGCAAGACTATATATACATATATAGTATTGCTGCTTCATGTTTGTAACTGCACATTGTGAATTCCACAGCCTTATTTTCTTATTTATTTCTGAAACAGAGGAGGCATTTTTCAATAAAACTACTGAAAATATTAAGTGTGACAATTTTGTATAAGTAGAATCTTGCATGAGATTTACATTTTATTGCTAGTGTCATTTGATAAAGGATTTAACACCCAAACTATGATTAAATGGCTTACAAAATCAAAAGCAGGCTTTTAGCTAATGTGTGAAATATAAATCCTTATATGTTACTAAAAGCTGAAAGAATCTAGAGTGCCTTCATTGCTTTCAAGCCAAAGTTATACGTTATTGGCTTTTATTTGACCCACCCCAACTTTACTGTTTCAAAATGAAATGTTTCAAAGCATCAATGAAGTCTGTTTTTCAAAGCAAATATAAGTGTTTGCAGTGCAGCAAAAATGTTTTAATAATGTTTTAGCCCAATTGAGATCATTACTCATGATGTCAATCTGTATGCCAATCAGAAGGGCTAATTTTCCTAAAAATTAGACTCGTGCTTTTTGAGTGTTTTTTTGTGTGTGTACATTCATGGTCTGTGGTTAACTTGAGACTTTTGTTCTACAATACAAATGACCAGTTATGCTTCAAACGTGAATTCTGAAGCTGCTGTGTTTGATTGTTGATCCATCAAACTTGTAAATACATTCTTCAACCGAGACTAAATGGAACTGAAAAAAAATATTTATTTAATGGTTTTCAAACACTCCCTCCATCTGCCATTGGTCATTTGAATCAGCTGTTGTTTGACTCAATTAATTGCAAAAATGTATAGAGAAAAAAAGGTCAACACAATGGCCGCCTAGCATGCATCGTAATTTTTGCCTTTATTTCCTGTGACCAATACAGCTTGTTTTCCTTTTAAGGAGCAGATTTCACCTTTGCAGCCATTGTAATCCGGGTACTAAATTTCACATGACTAATATTAAATGCATGTGTACAAAGTCTTTTTCTCCCATAAGGAACCACTTGAAAATGGACTGGAAGCTTCTATTAGGGGCTTCATTGATTTATCACCAAAACTGATGCATAATAGCTCACATTTAATGTTGTCAAGACACATGAATGTGTCCAAGATCCAAATAAATTCACTGATTTAGAGAAGCGTCTCATAACTGTGAGCAGCTTCCAGCAGTGCAGGTCAGGAATTTAATTTGAAAGGTTGACGGACCTGACGGCGTACTGCAGTGTTTGGGAACGGATGCGTTTGAAGTCCGTCCAGACATGTGAGAGGAATGCAGCTTGACCCCTGACAGCATCAAAACGATAATGATACTTTAGCCTACCGAAGCACATTATGATGCTCACCAGATCTGAAAATTATTAAAAAGGCTTAAACTAGGGTCATCATACGTCCTCTTCTCTAAATTGCCTAAAATGACGGTGTTTTCGCGTTGTATTCCTAGTAGTTTTTTCATACTTTCTGAAGGTAATGATTGAAAGATAGTTCGACCAATAGGGTGCAGGCAATATACATAATCGACCAATCACGAGTCTCGATTTCTGCTGCGACATTTAGATGGTACACTCTTAGAAGAAAAGGTTCTATATCAGGCGCTACATATTTGGAACCCCTAAAAGGTTCTTTTTAAGGGTTCAATCAAAAGAACCCTTTAGTGTTCTTTGTAACCAAAAAGGTTTTATATGGAACCTTTTAGTGGTTCATTCATGATTATTTATTTTGTCCTTTCCGGATTAAATATTTCATATAATTGACAAACATCAAGACCCTAAAATGTAAAAATGTAATTCACATAAAAACGTCACCCATGAATACTGAAAAACACACACCCAAAGTGCATAGAAATAGTCATTTATTTTATTAACAAAAATAATTACTATTACTGAAAGAATGCTACTGTAATTTCAAATATTCAAGGCTTTAAATGTACAAATCAACATTAAAAAACCAACCATTTAAAAAATCTCATAAATAATGAAAATAGAGTTTCACCTATATCTACATATTACAAAATAAGTCCATTATAAAATTACATTAATCTATCACTAATAAATAATGCAAATATACAGATTCATCTAAATTCTCATCAGGGTTAGAACAACATCAAGTACCTCAAAACTACAAATCCATTTTAATATAACTCACAATGGAAATATACAGATATAGAAGTACTTCAAATCTACAATTTCATATTAATATCACTCATAAAGAATGTGAATACATAGATTAAAATTCAGATCAACATTTCAGAACATCAAGTACTTCAAATCTACAAATTTATATTAATTTCACTCATAAAGAATTGTAATTACAGATTCAAATTCAGATCAGCATTTCAGAATAACATCAAACGCCTCATATTTACAAATTTACATTAGCACTATTCACGAAATATCAAAGTATTATGATAATTTATTATACATTTTGAGCACTGGACCGACAGTTTTTTTTTTGTTTGTTTTTTTTGGCTTCTGGAGAGTTTAAACAGGTATTGCTCAACAAAATTCATCATGTGAGTGATGTGCTTGGGGTATTCCACACTGAATATGAAATAAGTAGCAAAGATGCACTCCATTGCCTCCATCACATCCATTTCTGCGCTCACAATGTTGACACCCTCCATATTGATGCTGGCTCTTTTTGCATGGTGGGGGTTTGAAGCTTCATGAAAAACTATAGTCGGAGTTGGCTTTACTGGTTCCTGCAAGTTGGAAAAACATATAAATTATTTGTGAAATAACTTAGAATCTTGCATACTTTCTTCCAAACAATCAGGGATGTGACTGACCATTTTTTACCACAGTGGAAAGGGCCAATTCACTTGCTAGGTTGCACACGCAACTCACAAACAATCATGACCACAGAAACTTTGTGATCAATGCAATATTCATTAATAAAATAGCTTGGATAGCATACTGAAAAACTAAAAAGCAACAATGTATCTGTTTTTGTTTAAGTCAGCTTGGGAGTTCGGAGCGTGAATCATTTGAATCAGTCTGGGAGTTCAAAGCGGGTTCGCGAATCATTTGAGTCATTTTGGGGATCGCGAATCATTTGAGTCAGTTTGGGAGATCGGAGCGGGTTCGCGGATCATTTGAATCAGTCTGGGAGTTCAAAGCGGGTTCGCGAATCATTTGAGTCAGTTTGGGGATCACGAATCATTTGAGTCAGTTTGGGAGATCGGAGCGGGTTCGCGGATCATTTGAATCAGTTCGGGAGTTCGTAGTAGGTTCGCGAATCATTTGAGTCAGTTTGGGGATCACGAATCATTTGAGTCAGTTCGGGAGTTCGTAGCGGGTTCGCGAATCATTTAAATCAGTTTTGGGATCTCGAATCATTTGAGTGAGTTCGGGAGTTCGGAGCGGGTTCGCGAATAATTTGAGTCAGTTTGGGGATCGCGAATCATTTGAGTGAGTTCGGGAGTTCGGAGCGGGTTCGCGAATAATTTGAGTCAGTTTGGGGATCGCGAATCATTTTACTCAGTTTGGGAGTTCGGAGCGGGATCGCGAATCATTTGAGTCAGTTTGGGAGTTCGTAGCGGGTTCGCGAATCATTTGAGTCAGTTCGGGAGTTCGGAGCGGAATGAGTCAGTTCGGGAGTTCAAAGCGGGTTCGCGAATCATTTGAGTCAGTTCTGAAGGCAAAAGTGGGTCAACCCGGTACTAGCAAGGTGTACCTAATAAAGTGGCCAATGAGTGTAAAATGTATGAAACCCCAGATATAATCCTGGCCAGAACTTCTGGGCACCCTGCTTAAACTTCAGAAATCGTGTGCTATGTTCCTATTTTTTGGGACTGACAACAAGAGTCAGTTTTTCAATTTTTTACAAAATTTTTGTATTATTATTATTAATAATAAGAATTATTATTATATAAGTGCATACCAAATGAATTTCCGAATTTGCCATTCGACAATAAATCTCTAATAAATAATAATCCGCGCCTCCACCAAGACTCGCACAGATGGAGCAGGGAGGTAAATCTACTGACCTGTTCAAGTGCAGGTCAGTTTCATCTGTAAATAGGCTAATGTAGTTTTGTCTTTTTTAACTCAGTTAAACATTAAACTGCTAGCAGTAGCTCCCATTACTCATCCTCTCAAAATACTGTAAAGAACATCAGTATAATCTATTGTAATATTACAGTTAATTTAGCAGACAAATATTCATATCGTTTTATAATAGGTTTAAAGGGAGCTGGGCGGACAACAACACAACCCTTAAGAAAATTAATGATGTTTTACTATAAATAAATCCAAAAATAATGGTTGCTATATTATTAAACCACGATAACCACAAATTAACCATGGTTTTGCTAAACTAACCATTATCTAACCACGGAATTTGTTAGAAAACTAAATACAAATGGTAATCCATTTGCCAAAAAACTTGTACTTTTACTAAAATAAAATATGGCCAAGAAGTAAGATGAAATTTTGATAATTTATAATGGAAGTCAGTGAGTTCATAAAAGTATAGCACATACTTACATAATATGCATATAAATATCTGTTGCCACTCTACATATCCAAATAATATATTTTAGTAAGATAAGATGTAAGAGTAATGCTTTATTTTATGATCAAAGCTCTGTAGTATTAAAACATATAATGCAATGCAATACGATGATGATTGAGAGATGAACAAATAAAGGTTTTAAGAAGCATCATTCCACAGAGACTGCTCTTGTAAAAGTGTTCAATGATTTGTGGATGCTGGTGATTCAGCAGTGTTAATTTTATTGGACTTAACTGCGGCTTTTGACACAATAGATCACACGGTAATCACACGGTCATTATTACTATTTATTTTTATATATATATATATATATATATATATATATATATATATATATATATATATATATATATATAATTTTTTTTTTTTTAATCAGTTTGTCCTAATATTGTTTTATTGTTTTATTGAGATGGTGTAAAGCACATTTGGTCAACATGTGTTGTTTGAATGGTGCTATACAAATAAAAGTGACATTGACATAAACGTTCCTCAAAAGATGGATCTAAGATGTTTCCGAGGCTTGGGAAGATCATTCCTCCACTGAGTAACAGTGAAGGTAAAGATTCTGGAAACAAACTTTCTTCAAAAGCCTTCTTGATCATTGCAATTTAACATGATTTATCACTGCGGTAAGTGTTAATCTTGAAATATAAAAGTTATGTTGATCGTTTATAGGCTTCAGCTTTACTGGTCACTGGGTTCAGAAACTTTTAAGTAAAATATAATTGTCATTTTTGGCTGAAATATTTTTTAAACACAGTGGCAACCATCAACAAACTGCCAATGAATAGATTATGAAAGCTTCCCTCTGGGAAAACCGGGCTCATCATGGCCCATTTGGGTTTAACGTGAGCAGATTGTTCAGATACACCCTGGAACATCACCGAGCTGAAGAAAGAGCTCAAGCCTCCTGCAGGGAGTTTCCAACACTCACTGATGACTGCCTCCAAAAACCAGAGGGGTATCGACGAGAAAAAACCCAACACTGTTCTTTTCAGCCTTTTCATCGCTGAGCTGAAACTCATATTGATGCGACGCCCAAACATGACTTCATGGAAAGAAAGCAGTAGGAATCTGGCAGTTCTTGCTGCTCGCGCAGCAGAAGGGGGTCCAACCGCTCCAATTAGTTTCAGTGTGTGCTTGTCTGCAGAAATTAATATCCTGATATCCTTACCGACATACGAGAACAAGACCAAAGATGAATGAAATGCTTGGACTCAGACCTGAGTGAGAGCTGATTGGAGGTGGACGGTATTTTTAATTCAGTCATAGACACTTTCCTCTCAGTTCTATATCTCAAGCATGACATCATTTGAGATCATTCTTAGAGCCAATAGTTAGTCAAAGCAAGCAGTAGGAAAAAGTATTTAAACACAAAAGGCTTTTTTGGGGAAGTTTAATTATGGAAATCTATTATAAAGCTGCTTGGTAAGGTTGTTGACATTATCAGGTCAAATGGAAAAGGTTGAAGTGTCTTTTGTGGCTATTTCAAAGTAGGATAGCACAATATCTAGCTAACCAAATGTGATTATTTAACCATAAAAGCCTCTGATTTAAATAAATGAAAAGGGTTTGAAATGAAGGGGTTGCACTATTGTGCAATAAATATATATTATAACATTACAAAAACCACATCTGCATTAAAATAGCACTTTAATGTAAAACAAACACTGATCTCATCAAATATGTCCAACAATGTTAATACATACTGTTAAATTGTGTTTGCAATGGCATAGTAATAAAAATATTGTGTAGACCTTATGAAATTGATGAAAAAGTTCCCTTGAAACGTATTGCGGAGAAAATGTAATCCTGACTTCAGTCGCAGAAGGGTTAGCTCATAATTAACACACTGTTAGAAATATCAGCCATTCGAACGGCTAGTCTTCTTCTTTTCAGGATTCTTTGATGCATAGAAAGTTTAAATGTACAGTTGAAATAGAAATGCAACATTATAAATGTCACTTTTGATAAGTTTAATGTCATTGTTTAATAAAACTGTCGTTTGTAAGTTAACAGTGCGTGTTTTAATGTATGTTGCAATGCCCAGTTGATTTGTAATTATTTTCTGTGGTAATCGACAAATGCTGTTCACTAACTTTTGAAACTGGAAGATGCCTAAAAGAAGACAGTTTTAGTATTTAGAAAGAAGTGTCAGTGTTTCAACATTTCAAATCCTGAAAACCGCTCTGTGACATAATAACACACAGTCACAGAAGGCACGATGGTTTGTTGGGAGTTCATTGTGGTTTTTGTGCTGTAAGAACAAACCTTGAGCAGCTAAAGGTGTTTGGCAGATCAGGGTGGTCTGTGTCCTTCAGTCCAAATGAACTCAATCGAGGCTCATTTCCTCTCTATGCAGTTTTGGACTTTTCATTAAGTAGACCTGCTGGAGACCCTCTCTGTTGTGTGTCAGAACATCTGGGACATGTCGGAGCCATTTACAAAAAAACGCAAGCATAGAGTATGAAAGAAGTCTTGGCAAATCTTAAACTTTAGCATGTAACTTGACTTTTGTTGAGGAAACGTTTTTGTTGACCAAACGTCCATGCATACTGTTTCAAAAAATTACCCAAATGATCAAATAAGCAACCGCAGCTTCAAAAACAAGCCAAATAGCCTATTATCTGTTTATTTATTATCATCTATATTATTTATTACCAATAAATGAGCTTTCAACATTTTTATTTGAAAAGCAAAAAAATAAGTTATTTTACAAAAATCAGCAAACTGCAACAAAGTCGGAGTACAAGCGCCATCCACTCATTTCCAAACACCTGAGAGCAGAACATGACTAGAGAGATGGAAAAGGAGAAAAAGACAAGATGTTTAAGTGAGGGCTGTAACGGGGCACATATCAATACAACTACTGTATTAGTATTAGTATAGGCCTATTTATTATTATTATAGCCTTTGGTGATTAATACATTATAAAAACATTGTTTGTAGAAATTAAAAAAGGACCTTATAAAAGATAGTCATCCCACTCCTCTCTTAATCTTACTACTGTCATCGCTTGAATAACCGCGCTACGGCACTAATATTGCACTGATTGGCTATTAGCAGTGTGGAGTTTCAGTCAGTGCATTAAATTCATAAAGAAACAATGTTGCTTGTCAGATTTTCCTAAAAAGCAACTATATTTTTTTAAATAAGCCCATAAAACTGCAACACACGACAGAATTTTAATACGCAACTTAACAAAAAAAGAAGCCCAAAGCTGCATATTATAAGCGGACTTGGCAATCATTGCTATGACTGACAGTAAAACATGAAGCAGTGGATGGAACAAAACATCTGACAAGCCGATGTCAAAAATATAGATGTGAATAAAGTGATTCAGACTCAATTCAGAGTAATAAATCTACAGCAAGAAACAAGTTGGTGTTGGCTGAATATATTAGCAGTTTCTACAGTAAAAAAAAAAAAAAAAAAAAACTAAAAATATTTCAGTATATTTAATTCATTATTGAATTGTTGTACCATTATTAAAAAAAACGTGTTTAATTTGTAACTGGTTAAGAATTTAAATGTCTAAATTTCCTTCACTTGCTTTATATTTCAGTAAAAAACTTTCTGATAGTCATTTTATAATAAATCCAAAAGCAAGACGTGAAAAAACTAGAGTTGAAGTGGCAACTGATGGCGCATGTTAATGCCACTATCATTATTGACACTTTTGCAATTAAATTGTTTTGGAGTTTCTAACAAGAATAAGGCTGAAGAGGATTCAGTGAGGGTCTCAAGAGTCTCTACATATATACATACTGATACTGTATACAGCAACATCAAATTACATTTCACTGGAAGTTCATGAGCTTGCTTATCTTATGCAGAGCAGAAGTTCTAAAGAATGCTATGTGCATACTCAATTAGTGGCGTAATTTGCTGAGGCGTTTATTGAATTAGAAGACATTATGAATTTAGCTGTAATATATTCTTATAGCTAGGATTTAATTTAGACAGAATCTTAATACACTAATAATAATCTGAGCTCCACTTGAGCCATTAAAATCTGCCTTAAGTGCATCTTTTTAACCTACTGAATAGGTTTAACTTATTAGGACCCATAAACAAAGGCATTTGTTTGAATCACAATCCATGAGTCCATTTACTGTGAAATACAATTGGGATGAGATGTTAGCTCCCATATGTGAATAAACAACTGACCCGCTTTGATTGAATCAAGTGACTCATAATAAAACCCATGTGTCTGTCTGATTTGATATGAGACTGGCACACATTGTCTTGAAAATGAAAAGACGCATGATTGAGCCAAATGTTTTCAATTGCGTGTCACTTTCCCTAAATGTCACGGCATAATGTTTTTATGAATTTGTTTACTCTGGTTATGAGGAGATATATGCTTGAGGTCTTGCAGTTTGACTGATTCAGCAGCCTTTCTTCGTTCTGGATGATTCCAGCTGTGGAAGAACAAGGACATCCTCAAAGCTCCTTCCAGTCTGCTGCATAGTGCAAGTGGTGCTCATTAAGGCAAGGATCACTATCACTATTACACATACTTAGGGTTAAAATAAACTTTGGCAATGCTACAGATCAATTGATAGCTTAAATTATTCTTTCTTAAGTGATTAGACTTATGATTCTTGCAGCAACCACAGAACAATGTTCTAGCAACACCATGAAGACCGTAGCATGGCCAAACATGACTTTCATGTTCTTCTAAATATGTAAAAGAAATTCCAAACAGCTGATAAAAACATCACAATAATCCACTCCAGTCCATCAGTTAATGTCTTTTGAAGTGAAAAGCTGCGTGTTTGTAAGAAACAAATCAATCATTAAAACATTTTAACATCAAAACTGTTACTTCTGGCCCAAAATGCAAGTCTATAATTCATAATAACACTTCCTTCAGTGAAAACGCCCATCCTCTTTTGTCCTCTCACATCAAAATTCACTAACAAATTTGTTTAGAATCTTTTCTGGATTGCAAACAGTGTTTGATCTCTGCATATTTCTCTCCTGATTCAGACTAGACAACTATTTCACTGGAGGAAGCAATATTATAGATAGAGGACTCAGTACAGTACAGGTCAGCAGTTTGAAGTTAAAAACATCTTAATGATGGATTTGTTTTTTATAAACACAGCTTCATGTTAATGTTAATTGATGGACTGGAGTGGTGTGGATTACTTGTGGATTACTGTGATGTTTTTATTAAGGATGTCCAGATCCGATCACGGGATCGGAAATCGGGCCCGATCACATGGTTTCAGACTCGATCGGAATCGGACGTTACCTCCCAATCAGGACTCGGATATATACAGTATATAATAAAGGTGTGAATAAATATAGATTTAAACTAAAAGAGACAGGATAGTCTGCGCATGATCTGGTGTTTTATTCGGACCCAGAATAAGGCGAGATGAACATCAAGGAGCGCTAAACACTCTCATGCAGTGTGCGTTTCATTCATCCTCAAAGCCAGAGGGCACTCTTGCGCAGAAAGTCATATAAGGAAATTCCTAATATGGGCAAAAGTGTCCAGCTATCGCTGTATGAAAACAGTTATTTTCACATAAAAACTGAAACTTTTGGAAACACAAAGACATTAATATACGATTACGACAATATATGGTTTTTCAAGTCATCTCCAGCAGGTGATAAATAAAGTATATGAACAATGCAGTGCTGATTGACATAGCATTTATTACAGTATAGAAACTATTCTACCTTATTATGTGATAAACAGTGTTTGTAGTATATAAACAAATCATTATTATTTGTTATCGTCCAATAGTTATAGATTTTTAAGCCAATTAAAAGCTAGAAATTAGAGAAAAATGTAAGTTGCCTATACTACCAGTCAGAAGTTTTTGAACAGTTAGCTTGTTAATGTTGTTTAATTAAAGAAGTCTCTTCTGTTCACAAAGCCTTCATTTATTTGATCCAAAGTACACCAAAACAGTAAATTTCTGAAATATTTTTACTAGCCTATTTAAAATAGCTGTTTTATATTTGAATATATTTAAAAATGTAATTTATTGAACACACTGGATCTGTTTTTTCGCTCTTCTTTATTCTTTTTTTATGTATTATAGAAGTATCGGATCGGGACTCGGTATCTGCAGATACTCAAAATCAAATGACTCGGACTCGAGGGCAAAAAAATCTGATAGGGACATCCCTAGTTTTTATTAGCTGTTTGGACTCTCATTCTGACGGCACCCATTCACTGCAGAGCATCCATTGGTGATCAAGTGATGTAATGCTACATTTCTCCAAATCTGATGAAGAAATCTTGCATGGCCTAAGGATGAGGACATTTTCAGCAAATTTTCCTTTTGGGGTGGACCATTCCTTTAATTGACTCACTTTTCTTTTTCAACTACAGCAAATTAACAAATTAAACTCTTTTTCGACTACAGCATTTTAAAGTGACGTGATTTATCAAGTGATCTACAGTATAATAGACTTTCCACGATCGTCCCCAAAGAAGTATTCTGCGTTTGGCATGAGAACGGCCATCTGTCAGAAATAAGTGGGGTCACAGGGATGATTTCACTCCGCTGTAATTAGATGCATGTGCCCACCAAAACACCTAGCTTGATTTTTACTAATGATTGTAGATCAGTTCGATTCAAACAAGCGTTGGAGCTGCGAGAATGCTGAGTAATTCTCTTTCCATTTCACAGCGATTATTCATGTTACACAAAACTCTCCGATGTGTCGTTATCCAGCATTTATGTTCATCATTTGACTTTAATCGGCTGGATTTCCTGATGCACAGACTCAGCAGGTGAACTTTGGGAAGGGGTTTCTCTAAGGACAATCATAAAACAATCTTTATGAGTTGGATATGTTTTGTTCTTAGGTTTCACCACTGAAAAAATGCTTTGTTCATTAATTACTCTAGTAATCTTCTTGAGAGAAATTGGTTGTTTCTTTTACCTTTGGGCAGCCTTTTGCCCTGCATGTTAGAATAATTTCTGAAGGATCATGTGAGACTTCAGACTGCAGTAATGATGCCGAAAATTCACAGGAATAAATTACAGTTTCAGTATATTGAAATAGAAAACAGTTATTTTAAAGAAATAGTTCAGACAAAAATTTGGTGTTAATTTACTAATTTAATTTATTTTGGACTAGAACAGTAAAGACGATTTTTAGCTGAAACCGTGGTCCTTGGTGATTCATAGAATGCAAGTCAACATTTTAAACTAGTCTTTATCAGCTTAGTGTTTTACATAAACTGTAAATCTCTAATTTTGCAGCAGAGTGGGAACTGTTTCCTCAGTTCAGTGAATGCCTGAGGAACTGGAGTGCTGACTGAGTTGGCAAAAACCAGCATCACAGGATCATATATTTTGGCTCATTTTGAGTCTGACTGTCAGGCATGAAAGTGCGTTTTGATTGAGTAACTTGTAGATCTGTGTTGGTCGAGCCATAAGACCCATAAGACTTCATAAGACCTATTGAATTAACTATCCCTTTCAAATTGAAAATCTGGGTAAAATCATAAAATATATATTTAAAGGCATTTGAAATGTAGCAAAAATTATGACGGAGGCGTGGTTTTCAAAACCATAATATGGTCATAATATGGCCATCATATATTAAAAAGAAAAATAGTTGCTCTGTTAGATTTAATAAAAACAGTCCCCTGGGACATAGAAGTGCCCACATTTGAAGAAACACCCAATTACAGAGGCATGTGCCTCATCCAGAACCATGATGTATGTGGACTCGCTGAAAGAGTGAAATATTTCAGGCGATTTTTATTCTAAATTACATAATGAAAATATCAGATTATTTTAAGGTGTAAAATAAGACTGGTTCTCAAAAAGGCAACTCAATAAATGCTGCTAAGCAAGCAACCAAACAGACATGTAAACAGTATCATGAATAATACAATTTGTTATTATTACATCAAAGCTCCTACAGTAAAACCATAAAACCAATGCTGACAAACCTTGAAACCAAATTGGAATTGGATTCATACCACCAAACTGAAGATGCATGTGAGATGCTAATGTGTAATGTGTAAAACTCAACCCACCGCCTTTCCCAATTATGAATGGTGTCTCTCTCAACAGCTAGTAATAAATCAAGCACAGTTGAGCTCAAGAGTGAAAGAACTCTCAAACTACAATTAAGTGTACTTTACAGCAGTGAGAACAGCAGCCAGTTATCAAGACCTCAAGTCTGCAAAATCAGTAGCAGCGCTCTGTGTTCTGACGCGGCCTGTGGAGAGATTAATGATGCCTGCAGTTCTGTTGACTTTGGAGACGACTGCAGAGCCAGTCTGATGGAAAAAAAACGCCATTGATTAATGGCAGGAAATGTGCCTTCCTGATAAAGCTAAATCATTCATACATGGGTCAGACTTTGGCAACTTTTGACCTTTCAAAAGTTACACATCACTGACATTTTTCATCAAGTTCCGGGCGGACTTGGGTTTGGGTTCATTTTGACATTGAATAAGTGCTTTTTCAGATATGTTCATGTTGACTCTCGCTGATCAAGTGACATTTCTCTGTGAGTGAGAGAGAGATTTCATTGCGCAAGAAAAACAGTTAAAGTCTTTAGCACAATTCGGACGTGATTTGTTTCCTAAACAACATTTAAATCATTATTTATTTGGCTGACTGGAATGGGATGTGATCGTGGGAGAATCTGTAGTTTGGAAATTTGGCAGAATCCAAAAGGTTCAATGGGCAGTCAGAAGATTCACACAAAATGTGAAAGTTACCTTAAGTTACAGTGTTTCACAAAGGTCAAAATAAACGAAGAGAAGTGTTGAGAAAATATAATATCTGGAATTAGATTTGTCAAAGGTCATGTTAGAAGAAAAACGGTAGGGAACTTGCTCCATAATTATTACAGAGAATGTGCAAAAAATAAAAAATAAAATAAAAAAACGATTTAGATTCCGATGGGATTGAAATCAAAAAGAACCTGCATCAGCACAATGCAAATTTACTCAGTTGATCCTTTCTGAATAAGGCTATAGTCGTACTTTCCATTACAGTGTTCATGATGTGGTGCAATTATATTTAATAGCAATGAAAAACATACTTAATATGCAACCATGCTTTCAAATAGCTTGTGATTACGTATTGTTTTCATTGTTTTCACGAATGAAAACAACAGGTGAAAAATGGACATAGAACCCAAGACTAGAATATCAGAGGCAGAGGCTGGTAAGCAGCTGCACAGAACAACATTGCAATGTGCTATAAACCACCCAGAACACCCCAACAACCTCATAGCAATATGCTAAAGAAATACTCAAAATGCCCTAGCAACTGCACAAAAATCCAAAAGCACACAACAGCATAGATATCCTCTACCAAGAACCACTCACATTAGTGCAATAAAATTATAATGTAACTTGCTTTTTTACTTGAAATGGGCTATAAACCACCCAGAACACACCAGCAACCACATAGGAACTAGCTATAAACCACCCATAACTCCCTATAGCAACCACATAGGAATATGCAAAATAAAAAATAATAATTATAAAACTCAAAGCACAATAGCAACTGCATGGCAACATGCTAATACCCATCAGAACACCTCAGCAACTGCATAAACCAGACATTTTCTTCAGAAACTGTAATTGTATTTTTTTCTCCATGTTGATGTGAACTGAACAGGATTACAACACACTGGAATTCTTCCGGCTGAGTCTGCAGTTTCAGGCTGAATTTGGCTGCATGTGGAGACAGTTGAGTGAAGTGAGGTAAGAAAAGGGACTGAACGTCATGAGAAAATGTAGTTTGGAAGTTGGAGTCTCAGTGAAAGAGAACTTGTCTAATGTCTTCTGGGAGGAAATGCTCTGGTTCATCCAGGAAGGTGGTTACCAAAGAATACAAACTCTCTTTCTTCTGAGAAATAAAGTGAGAAACTGTGGAGTTCAAAAGCGTAGTGAGAGGGAGAGATAGATTCTAGCCCTGCCCACCATCTGCCATTGGTCAGACAAGCAGCCAAAACCTCACACCATTGGTGGACATGTCAAACCACTCAAAGAAACAGAGCAATGTTTGAACACACCTGCATGAGTGCAGAGGCTCTGTGAGAAAGCACCTGTACTTTCCCCAGCTCTCAGATTGCTTTCAAGAAGGAATTTTTCCATTTTGGAAATATTTTGATTATATTATAGATAATATTATATTATATTTTTTAGCACAGTGTCAGGGCAATGTGAAAAAAATGAAAAAAATGGGAAAACAGTTTTTCAAACGGCTAACTACTGTACATCCTAAACATTTTTTATTGTATTTTTAATTATAAATTCATATATCTATTATATATTTATATATCTATATAAAACATAAATCTGCACTCAAGTTTAACAAACCACTAAATACATATTTATGAATATTTGAATGTATTTTCTTAGTAAATTTGGCTTATTTGTTAGTTAAATGGGACCTTAAGTTTTTTATGTAGATTATATATATATATATTAATTTAAATAATTAACGCAACTTTGACTTCCTTTTTAAAAAAAAATAATTTAAAAAGTTAATTAATTTTATCTTCCTCAAGCTCACGCATTGTTTCATTTTGAAAAGATGTCTACAAAATAATCAATTCACAGAAACCATGGTCTCCTTAGTATTCACTAGGTTTATAGAGCAGCAAAGGAAACCATTCCACAATGTGCATGTTTTGAAAACATTTTCTATGCTACTAGTTTCAAGTATATAAGAAGAGTTCAGATGCAAAAGCCTCCATAAGTGCTATCTGAAATTTTCTTATGAGCTTTTTTTTTTTCAAGCTCGTATTTAAGTTCAGTAATTTAACTTAAATGACAATTAATAGGTAATTTTCATTGCCAGTAATGTGAAATAAGTGAACATAAACATACAAGCTTGATAAAAATGATCATTATTGAAGGAAATTTCAGATGGCACTTAGAGGATTTTTCATCTGAACTCTTCATATTTAGAATAACCTAAAAAACTGCATCAAACAGAGGGGCGTGTTTTACTAATAATTTGTTTATTTTTGCACAAGGCACTACATCGTTTGAATTATTTTGGTGTTATCAGAATACATAACACTTTAAAATTAAACATACCAAAATAATTGAGTAAAAATTCAATAAAAGCCAATGTCATGTATGTATTTGTGGTGGTATGGAATACTATTTTATAAAGGTTTCGAGGAAATAAAAAAAGTTAAATTACTTAAATAGTTAATTTATAAATATTGTTATTTTTAAAGTTTAATGTTAACTTATTTCTACTCAGTTTTATTTATTAATGTACCAGATGCAGTTACTCATTTTTACTACATTTTTTAGAGTGTATCCTCCATCTGTTTGCATCTGTAGATTTCTTCTAAATTCACCAATTTAGATTTCTACATTTCAGGGGGAAAGACTCTTGATGTAAGTCAATAACTGGGGACGTTCTGTATGCAAATTAGGCGTCAACAAGTTAAAATGCGCACATTTGCATCTAATTGACAGGGAAATGCAGGTAAATAGGATAAACAAGATAACTAAAGCATATCACCTGGTGGTGACATATGCTTATTTTATTAACTTATTTTATTACATGGCTTGGTTGAATTCCAATGTAGAATGCGGTCTGTTATAACCAACAGACCGCTGTGCGGAGCATAACAGACCGTTGCCATGAAAAACAGAGCGTTGCTATGGACTCACAGGATTCTAACCGTAGAGACGGAGCGGACTATTTTCTTTAGAGGAAGCAATCGGGTTTAACAATCGGGGGAGAGGGAGAGGGAGCGCTTCAGAACTCCTGACCTGATATTTAGATACTATATTTCAATAAATATATTTGTTTGACAGGGAAGCTGTGTGCAAACAGAAATATATATTATTTTTCAAAAATAAAAAAAAGCATCCCAGAAAAAAGGGCACTTTCTCTCCAGGAATAAAAAGGGCAGGTGCTCAAGCCCCCTTTCATGTCTATGTGTGCACGTGCCTGTATATATATATATATATATATATTTTTTTTTTTTTTATGATCATGGCAGCATTAACTCAGAACATGGCCAAATGATTTATGGTGTTAACATGAACTTTCACCATTTCGAATCTGAGTCTGGATGTCATTGGATGTCAGTGATAGTGTATCTCATGTGATTATTTGAACACAATATTTTACCACATGCATTATTATGGTGACTAGGAGAAACCGCCTTGAAAATTACCCTTGACCTCTAGCCTGTGTAACTGAACCCAGCATGGTTTGTTATCAATTCAAGCTCATAAAATTAAAAGTGTGCAAGTAGATCTGTGTCTGTGCCTGAAAGTTATACGCACACAAAGACTGCCAGACCGCAACACACATGCTTTAGTCATTATAACATCACAACACAGTGTATAGATCCCCTAATCCCCGTATATATCACTGAGGGAAAACCAAAGAGCTTTATGGACTGGAACAACAAAGATCTGTGTTGTGTCACAACATTTCCTCTGGAAAATATTCTGCTAATGTGCAAACAGGGCAGATTGCAAAATCTTATAATGTGATTATGATCAGACATTGTCTAGGACAGGAGTTATGATTCAAGGTCACTTTGATCTTTTGAAATCATTTAAAAAATGTTCCAGACATAAACACAAATCAAAAGCCTCACATTCCTTCTGAATGCAGACATACTTTCCAGTATCACTTATTCATAATCTGTTTCATTCTTTAATGACACATTAACAGCACCAATGCTATATATTTTTGTTCAGTAAAACTGTAGTTTAGGATACACATACACAAGAGTTTTCCCTCGATAAACTACTATTTACTGTAAACTAAACTACAACAAACTATAACTAGTATGAACAACTAGTTAATAGTGAGAATCAATCCTTAAAATAAGTTACCTTCTGTTCTTTAGCCCTCTGATGCAAGAATTTGTAAATCACAAAGATTTTGATAACACTTTAAAGTTTGATTTATTAATATTGGTTAACGCATTAGGTATCACAGACTATGTTAAATAATTGTATTTTATGTATTATGTTTAATAAAATGTCTGATATATGATGTTTAAATTTATTTATGTATATATCAGGATTATTTTAGTTAGCTGAATCTAAATTTAAAACTATATATAAAAAACCTATTACTATAAATAAAATAAAAAATAAATTAATAAATATGAATAAAAAAAATGCAGCCAGTGGTCAAGGCAAATTTAGTTTAACTAAATAAAATGAATGAAAAAACTTAAAAAGTAAAAAAAAAAATGACACTAAAAATGAAATTTCTTGTGACAGTTTGAGTATACACACACACACTCACACACACATGTATCAATATTAATTTTAAGCGCTGTAAAAAAATATTGTTAGTACATGGCCAATGCATTATTTACAGTTCATTAATATGCAGTATTTGACAATCATTTTTGTTCGTACCATAATGGAGGGTTCTGAAAATATTAACACATGGGAAGTATGATTGGTTACATTTTATAACTTGTATGCGTGATGTGAGGAGATTGAAATATAAGCCAACCTGATGTAATTACTGCTCAGGGCTAAGAAGCGTTTCTGACAATTGTCTGGTTTCATGGTGAATGAAGTCAGAGAACAGAATACGTCATCCTTCTCCATCAGGGTACTGTGTGCTGGGCTAACATAAACAGTCGATGCTGAAAAACAGCCTTTCAAAAAAAAAAAAAAAATTCACAGGAAAAGAAAATTTGAAAAAGACATCAAAGAGCAAATGAGCACAAGAATGATCAATCTGTCTTTTCACAAATCAAGAAAACACATGATCTTCTGTCTGAATTGTTGCAGAAGAAACAAACATTGCAACAGGTTTGTTTTCTCGGAGACGTACATGAGGAGGTGACTAATGTTCATGATATACATGAAACACTTCAGGATTCCTGTTCGTCCATGGAAGGCGTGATTTCCTTAGATGGCCTTTGAATAATGAGGCAATCATCTCGTTTGGCTCCAAGGTCAGAAGAACAGACGGTGAAGGCCTTCAATTACATTACAAAACAAACTGGAGATTTAGGGACTTCAAGGGAAAACCCGAAGTCCAGACTCTTTTGTAACCAGTCTCCGGAAAAAGATGATTTGGGCCATGTTTCAGAAAACAATAGGTTAAAAGCAAAAAAAAAAATAAAAATTACAATAAAGTGCCAAAACCAGCCTATTTACCCTTATGTGATTCTAAATGCTTTTGACTCTCTTTCCTCCATGAAAAGTGATTTACAATCAAAAAAATGGGCACATAATGACAGTTAATGTACAATGACTACACACACACACACTATTGTTTTACATAATTGAGGTTAATATTATTATAATTATTATTAATATTATTATTAACGCAAGGTGTGAAAGCATTGCGAGTTTCACACACAATTATAGAACGACTGCATTTGTGGCTGAGCAAGATTAATGTTTCTGAATGACCGGAATACCTGTAGCCAATAGGAATGTGCCTCTGTCATTGCATGACGTGTCCTCAGTGCACCACAGACTGAGTTACTTCAGGTAAGTTCATATCGGGACCATAGACTGTATACTTCAGTTTCGCTGTATAACCACATATAACCTCTCAGATCTTGCAGTACAACTGACAAGCTCTCAAATTCAAATCGACAAGCTCTCGAGTTTTGCTACTATTTTACATTCATATTTCAGCCCCTCCCTGCTTCATACAGTACTACATATCATTGACGTTAATAAATCTTTAATACATCAGCTCATCCATGAAAATGATTTCTGCCCGAGTCCCGTCAGACTGCATCGGCTGTGGAAATAAAGACAACCACTCCCATGATTCAATAATTAATCACGGTGCCATCAAACTTTGCCTTTGTTTCTTTGTTTGTTTTGAATGTGCACCCTCTAACCTTCTGTGCCTTTAAGGGTATGTTATTTTATTGGTCAAAGTGGAATGTCTGTAGTATAGTTTTAAGGGATGATAACAGACTCTAAAATGCAAAATACAATGACAAACACAACATGTGCGGCATGTCTGGCTTTATGGATGTAGACATGCACGTAAACTAAGAGTGCTAGGATCAGCCATCCATCATTATGTTCCTTCTCAAAAAAACAAAACTAAAATCCTCTTTTGGCTATCCGCTCCTTTGGTTTTCAGTCTTCCTTCACCATTTTTGGTTCACTGGCCTCTGTCGATTCCCATCGGCCAGCTGTTGACGAGAGAGAGGCGAGTCTCTGTTTGTGTACAGAGTGGAGAGCAGCATCTAAGAAGGGAAAGGCAGTCTTACGCTTAAATGAGTCGTCTGTGTCAAACCTTTGAGAGATGCTGTTTTTCCTCACAGTTTTTTTTTTTTTTTTGACAGTCCAAATGTTACAATCTTCCAATTGGAAGTGAATGTCTCTCTATTAATCTAAAGCATAAAGTAATGTTGGCTCTACACATCATCTGGCATTCACTGTCCTCGGGGAGAAAATGTTCTCATCCTCCCGTAGCCAGGACGAAGACTAAATGAATGGAAAAAGAAGTGTCATATAATATGCAAGCTTTACATTTTGTGCAGGCCAGTCAGGTTCTTCCACGCCAGACTCAGAAAAGCATTTCTATATGGACCTCAGAAAACATTGTCATGCATGCAGGAAGAGAAAAGGGCCCCATTACAAAAATGTTTGTCTTAGAAGATTGCAAGGCTGTACGCTTGATATTACACACCTGCTACTTTTTAAAGTGGCTGTACTTATTATTTAGAAAGCAGTATCAACATAAATTAAGATGTGATTGGATCTGCATTTCATATCCTTGCCTGGAATGCAAGCTAACACTATATTTTCACTTCACATTTGTAATAGTTTTGCATTCAAATTACATAAAGGAGATATACATAGGATTTAAAACAGATAGATCACAAAAAAATCTAATTTAAACCTGAGCTTAGAGGATAACTGCACGAGAAAGAAGCACAGAATTAGAAATGTTTACACCATCTTATGCAAATTGTGCACTGTTTCTAGGTGATTCATCAAATGGAAGTAAATTTTCTTACTTCCATTAAAGCTCAAGGTACTTTTTGGATCATCTCAAACTTCATCAGGTTTTGTTCGTGTAGCTCCAAAAGTGCTGCTGTCATTAAAATAAAATAGGCACACACCAAATACTGAGACATTGTTTCAAATACATGGTCGTTTTCAGTTAAATATTTCACCCAGATTGCTATTCATTTGCAATTAAAAATGCATTCAATTATAAACTGCAATAGGGAAGCATCTTCATAGTGGCCTCAGACCTTTGCACCTCTCTTTATATACCAGAATCAGAATCTCGACACATTTCTAATGCCCAGTTTATGTCCAACTCTACTCAGAGGTGCTATGTTGAAATATCATTGTCATCTCTCTTTATGTGCATTTGCTCATGCTTTCTGTGGAAAAGCAGGTCAATCAGTAAGACGAAGCATATGGCTCTATTTGCAAAATCATATGGTAAAGGTAGTCACTTTTTTTTTTTTTTTTTACAAATGAAATAAACACCATTGATTTCTCCATATGTGGCCATGAACCTTCCCTAAAATTACAGTGCTGGCTTTGGAAATAGGCTGTGTTTGGAATAGCAAACTTTTTACTTTTACTATTTCCGCAGTGCAAGTCTTCAGTCTTAATTTTTTGTTGAGTCTTAGATCCATTTTGGTAATGGTTTTCTACAGTATGTGCTGCGGGTTGATTTTACTCTACTGCAGGGCAACTCATTTTATGTTTTTAGAAGATTTCAAGGCATTTCCTACAGAAAAGTGCTGCTGCAGAAAAACAACAGCTAGGGAAACTCTGTTTATCATAATAATATTCAAAGAAAATAACCTGATGACCTACTAAATTTGTCAATGTGCAGTATACAACTAGAGCACAGAGCATGAAATACATAAAATGTAATGCATTAGATACATCTAGTGCCGCAAATGAACCAGAAGGAACATTTACAGTGATTTCAACATCAATTTGTTGACTCGTTGCTTAAACAGACTGCCAAATGTTAAGAGATCTGTACAGAAAATTGGATTTAAGATTAAAATACCTTTGTATTTCCTGCAATAGAACAGGAAATTAAACATGTAACATAATGAGGACATGTGACTATATTGAGGCAGACAGTATTACAGTAAGAAATGCAATTTAGGTTATAAAAAAATTGTGAGAACATTGCTTTGAATATGTTTCGAAAATACTGAAATGTCCAGTTTTCAATTTGGCATAATTACAAAACTGTCACAAACATCTTCAGTTTCTGTTTTCATAGACTTTTAGTTTGTATTTATAAGTTTCCTGTGTTTGATTTTCACAGCTTCACTTTTGTTGTCATAGTTTTCAGCTGTGTATCGTTAACTAACCTTGTTTGTGTCTGTACGTTAGTTCCCCTTTTTCCTGTGTTTGTTGTCCGGTCTTGTTTGAATTAGTGTTTGCATCGACCTTCTGTCCTGTTAACATTTATTTATTATAAAATATTTTCTTATAATTTTCTTCATTGTTCGTTTGTAATGCTAGCTGACTAAAACGTTATTTAAAGGTTACAGCATTCTTATAACATCACAAGGACATTTCAGGAATGTTGATTTCAGAACGTTTTCTCTCAACGTTATAACAGTTTATATCAAATATTAAAGTAAACATTACTTTTAAGAACGCCTTACCCTGACATTTTGAGAACATTCCATCAGCTGTGTGCCTGCATATTGTTTCCCATTCTACCTTTTAAAAAAATAGTAGAAGTATTTATTTATACATCATGCAGTGTGACAGGTTTTCATGGCAAAGCAGTAGGGGAACTGTTTTGGGTTCCCCAAAGGACCTTTCAACTAAAAGTTATAAAAAAAATAATAATAATAAAAAATAAAAAAAAACTTTTGTCCAAAGGAAAGTTTCAATTGATTTTAAAGGTTCTTCATGGAACTAATAACATGAGCCAATAAGAAACCTTTATTTTTAAGAGACAGATTTCATACACTGCACATTGTGATGTTACACATTGTTCCTGTTTTGTGTAATTTTGTGCCCAAGGGCTGCAGTAAACACCTGTCAAAGTTACGGAAGCCAGGCGTTAGTGTGAGCGAGATACTGCTGCTTTCAGCCATTTATGAGACTGGATGAGGGGACATTGTGAGGCAGCACACGGTTTTTACAGGCTTCCTATGCAGCTCAGATAATTTTACCAGCCCAAAAAAGGCAGTGCTGGCAAGTAACTACTGTAGGTAGAGGATTCACTAAATAAATAACGGCACTAGCTTCGAAGCATTTTTGACGACTCGAACAGAAGCATTTTCCAGCAGCGGTTAGGGCATGTTTCCATTAGAGTCACTGACCGATGCAAAGTATTTCCCGGAGACCTGGCGTCTGCATTCAGAGCTTTGATTGGATAAATCATCTTGGCAGCGTCTAGTAGAGCTCTGCTGTCAGGAAAGTTTTTCAGCATTCAGACAGTTTTCATAGGAACTCTTTGAATCCAGACGCTACCTGTAAACTCTCAGTAAAGCAGCTGTCTCTGTAGAAACTGTCAAACAGCAGAACAACACTCCACTGTTATTTACAAACTAAGAGCTTTTACTACGCAATCACAGTTACGCAATATGCAAAAAATAAACAGCGCAGAGAAGATAAGCTACTGTACAGCTGGAATAAGACATTTGACATCTCGAAAGACATACCTGAGTAAATGAAAGTTAAATGAATAAAAATAAGCAGAATGAGTGGTGCTTGCCTGTACAAAATGCAAGCATGTTTCTAGTGTGTTCTGTCAAAGCTGTATGATATTTTGACCTTTAAACATGAGTATTTATTTCTTGTTCTCTACGTAAATGTCTATTATATCTATAAACAAGTTTTGTTTTTTTAAAGACTATTTGTTTTTTACACTTGTTTTTAAATCCAAAGACTAATTAGTGCATGGCTTAAATGAAGTCTTAGATCTTTTATCGCCTGCCAGATTTGAGTCCAGTTCCTTAGAAAAATAATAGCACAACAACAATACTTCTCAACAATACGTAAGATTTGAATTATTAGCTCAAACAGTTATGCATCCAAGTATAATACTCATGGGTTTGTTTCAATCACTAACCTTATGGTGGGATCAAAGTAATATTGATGTTTGCCAGGGCACTTTAGAAAATGCGAAATTCATGTGTTCTCAAGCAAATCTAGCAAATGAGACTCAAAAGTACCTTTGTAGAAGCCACCTACTGGAGACGTCAGGACAGTGCTGGTCTAATAATTCATTATCTGTCAACTTTGTCCTCAGGAGTTTGACACTGGAATTTTTATGCACCAGTTTACAGCTTTACAGGTAAGACTACAGCCAGACATGCTGCACGAATGGAAATTTGGTGGAGGCAGTCATCCTTCTTCACCCAATAAAACTTTTATGATAAACGTCTGATTTTAACCTGCAGTTAAAAGTTTAAGAAGGAAGTATCTGGCTTCGTAAATGTATTTAAGTCACACATGCATGCATATCAAAAGACTAAACACTTTACAGACTACATGACGAACGTGTTCGTTGGAAGGACAAGGATATCTGTACAGTATGTACAGTTCATCAGCATGTGTATGTGTGTGTATTTGTGAACGTCATGCTCGTGAAGAATCCACTCTCTTAAACTATAGCAAGTTCAGGTTTATGCTTGGACCTTTGAACGTTAAAGCTGGAAAAAGAGCATTTGGGGTTTTTTCAAATGCAGGGAGACCAGCAGCTGATGTTAATTTAGACCGTAAGCGATCCTGATCTGGTGGGATCTCTGTGCCATGGAGCACAAGTAAATCCACCGACTCCAAGGTTTTCCGCTCTGGAGATGGCCATGATGTCAGTGGAAATATTTACGGTTTCTCTCACTAAGCCACTCTGGGAGTCATATGTGCCCACCCTCGTGGACGGTCTGGATGGCCATGTCAGAATTGACCAAATAAAAATGATTTCAAATTTTGTTTGTCAACCAGGTCTTCGTTAGATTTCTTTGTTTAATATAAGAACACTCATCCGTTGGGTTGCTGTCATCACTGTCCCTACATCGATGTTTACTAGAAAATGTACAAAACTCTGTCGAAATGATTATGAAAATTATGAGGGGATAAACAATCGAATTACACGCATTATTCTGTGCTAGTAGATTTGCAAGACCTCAGCTGTCAATCTACTGTATTTTTTTCTTTCTCAAAGTTGTAATAAAGATTATTGTTTCATCCAGTTTCAGACGTTTTTACTTTATTTTACTTAATTATGTTACTTGTTATTTCTTTAATTATTTGTGAAGTTTCTCAGCTAACATGGAATGTTCTTACAACTTTCACTGATATCTTTGAAAAGTGAAATGTTAGGACTAAACATTCTTAAAGTAATGTTTATGGAACGTTCTAAAATCATTCTTATGATGTTATTTGATGAACATTCTATGAAATGTGTTTCGTGACAAGAATGGGACATTTCAACATTCTTAGAACATCAGAAATAAATGTTCAAATAAAGTTATAGTTTAGGTGGAAATGAATTTATTAGAATGTATTCTTTCATAACTTTAAATAGTGCTATAATCATAAAAGAAAGCTACATATACTCAAATAACATATTTTAGATTAGAAAGATGTAAGATTTTTTTTTGTATCTTTTAAACATTAGAATCACAAGAAGAAACCTGGCCATGTCGGTTACAAGCAGTTTAATGAAAGTAAATTGCCAAAAATGTAATTACCAAAAAAATAAAAAAAATACTAAATACATTTCAGTGATTAGCACTTTTTCGATTTTAGAGGACGATTTTGGGCAAATAGAGTCTGTTCCTCACACAGAACAAATTGCATATAAATCATATGACTTCAGAAGACTTGGAATATAGCTTGTGAGTCATTTTGACCACTTTTATGATACTTTTTTTTTTGGTCTTTTCAGGGGTTTGGTAGTATAAATCACAATTTACTATGTAGAACCAAACGTCTGCTATTCTGCCTAACATCTCCTTTTGTGTAGTGTGTTTGAGTCAGACCGCACAGGAAGACAGAACAAGATCTCTTTTGCTGTCCAAAGCAGTTTTTCAACCACACTGATCTCTAAGCAGCAGAGCATCTTTCCATAGATCTGCGTTCATGGCAGAAACAGCGTCTCGCCCTCTCTCCGCCTCAGTGGAAAAACCAATCAGATACATCATGCTTCTTAAACCACCACGTTCTGTCTGTATTCATACAAATATAACTTTTATAACTTTTTATAGTCTCCTTTTATGAGAACTGCACTTATGAGGGACTTCTATAAGGTGACGCATCTGGATTAAAAAATCCATTCATTCATTCATCTTTAGTTTTCAACACCTGTTTTTTGGATGCATCAAGCAGGGAAACTGGACGGCTTACTGTTATATGTTTTATGTCAATCAGCATCAAAGTTATCAGCTTACTATGAAATATGGACAAAAGCAGCTGATATTGATGTCAGATCAGTATCATTCACTTGAATGAATGAACTCAGATGATGAAAGTATTCTGAGTTTTCAGTTCTGAAGATAATGTATTTTCATTGCACATTCTCAAACTCTTTTAATTCAGAAGAGCAAGGAAGAGCTGGTTTTCCATAATATGACCCCTTGAAGGCAGGAGTTGACCCTAAGCAGATTGAGAAAGCTGAAGTTTGTTGTAAATCCAGATACTGTCCACTCTGGACAAAAACACACCAAAAGAAAACTTTCCATGGAGGCAAAAATAGCAAAACAATGTTATACGTAACTCCTGTTATGTGTAAAACAGTGTTGTTTCAGTTTAGAAGGACTTACATGTAAGTCTTCTACAACTATACGATAGAGAACTGAGAACTGTTTTTGTCTGTGGGGACCAAAGCAACATTGGAGCCCACTGACTTTCATTGTATGGACAGTTATTTGTGCCATTATTCATGTAAACTGAAGCTACTTAATTGTTTCCAAAACTATACAATATTTAGAAAAATGTGGGTAACCAAGTTTATGGTAGCCATCGACTTATTTAGTATTTTTTTCCCCTTTCCTTTTTTTGTTCTTGTTTTTTTTTTCACAGAAGAAAGAAAGCCATACAGTTTTAAAACAACATGAGGGTGAGTAAATGACAGAATAATCATTTTTGGCCAAACTGTCTTTAAAGGGAAAGAAAAGAAATAAAACCCAAAAGAAAAAAAAAGAATGAAAGAAAATTCTGTCATTTAATCACCCTTAAGCTGTTCAAAAACTTTCTGTCTTCTATGGAACATAAAAGATATTTTGAGTAATGTTAAAAAAATAAATATTTGAGGTTCCCATTGATTTCCATAGAATGAGAAAGATTTCATATTTAACTCTTTCACCGCCATTGTTTTTTTTTTTTTGTGTTCCCAAAAAAAAATATTTTTGGAAAATTCTATCAATTGTGCAGAAAGAGTTAAAGTCAAGAAATACGAGAGCTTAAAAAGAAAAAACGACAACCATTATACCAACAAAAATGTTGTTTTGGGTAGCTTACTATGACGACTACCTAAACCTCATAATGGTGTATAGTACCAAATTATTTTTCTTTATAAAAGAGAAACAGTAGAGTTTGACGTGAACCCTTTACAGCTTTAGAGAACACTGTCAGTAAAGCACAAGAGGAACGCTGATTGTCTGTATGTATCCAGATCGCAGATATCGCCAGTCCACTAATTCCTACCATATGTGGAATATACAGGAAATCTACAGGGCAGAATGAGTGTTCAGCAGAACAAAGCAGTCATTAAGAGACTTGTGCTGACAAACGTGAGCTTCCATAAACAATCACTGAGCTCGTTCTCCCATGATGCTCTACAGGTGTCTGCTAACACTGGATCTTTCAGAAGTAAACATGAGAGGCACTTACACATTCAGAAGTCACTGCTATGATGCTAGGGTGTTATGAGGGGGTTTAGGCTGTTGCTATGCAGTTGTCCCAGCTCAAGCCTCTGTGACCTTCTGGTTTCTAGATTTGGCTTGGATCGTTCTTTCTGTTCTTTAGATATCAAATCCAGACCTCGAGTGAACAAGCCTGTTCAAGGGTTTTTACTGGCTTTTCCTCATCTGTTAATTACTTGATTTGGCTGCATTATTCAAACACATCTACAGTCACAATACAGTCAGGATGTAGCCTGACTTGTCACCTCAAAAAAGAAAAGAAACAAGGCTCACAAAACCGAGTTTAAGACCAGCTGGATGTCCCAAAATCAGCCTCTGCGGTCCGCTAACACACACACACACACACACACACACACATACTTCTATTTTATAAACATGTGACAATTAGAATAAGCTGTTATGCTGACTGGCTATTTTTTTTACTTTTAAACCGCTGGTGGGGAAAGACTTAATCCGACAGGAAAGTGAAGAAGCAACAGGAGTCCATGGGAAGAACGGAGTGCAGTGATGGAGTTAAATGCATAACTTAAGCGTCTCACACTCCTGAGAGGCAGATTGGTAACAAAACTCTTGCCAAGAATATTACAGTATGGTAGCATTAGGATAGACAGGATAGACCACAGGAGTGGTTTATGTGTCTTAGAGAGACCCGGAAAATGTGATGTGGCTTCCTCTATACTGCTTACCCACCTCCGAATAGCTAGTATAATAATATACAGCTGGTTCATGAAACAGCGAACGTCATTAAAAAGCTAGAATTATGCTGTGCATTGATGTGTGCTTCATGTCATTGCATAATAGCGTTGGAGTTATTTGACCCATCTATAAACTTCCTTTTATATACAGATTCAAATATGTTTAGAGTGATGGATGTGTGCTGAAAGACCATCGGTCTGAAACATAAATTTCAATGTCTTGAGTTTTCCCATCATTAATAATCAACAGATCAATCGCTCCTCCAGGTGAGATGGATGAGCCGCCTCTGCAGGTGTGATTTATGTCTGTCCATGATCTTCTTCAGGGTTCATATACAGTTCATTCAGGTGGAATCTGCAGCATGTGGACCATTTGGACACAATACTACAAAGACACTGCAGTACATTTTACACATACTTCTGGTTTTGGAAAGACTTCACAAAAAATCTAATAAAATTCACAATTGAATCAAGAATCCCTTTAAATTCCAGTTCAGTTGCAGAATTTCAAATGAATTTGAACTGAGGTGGTAAACAGAATGCAGAATTGCAGTTTAAATTTGAATGTAAAGTAGAAGGATTAAAATGTTTAGATTTTCTAGTTAAAACTTACTTGAATTTAAAATTTTGTCAGTACATATTAGTTTATATTATACATGGGGGAAGTCGTGGCCTAGTGGTTAGGGAGTTTGACTCCTAACCCTAGGGTTGTGGGTTCAAGTCCCAGGCTGGCAATACCACGACTGAGGTGCCCTTGAGCAAGGCACTGAACCACAAACTGCTCTCTGGGTGCCACAGCATAAATGGTTGTTGTGTGTGTGTGTGTGTGTGTGCGTGTGTGCGTGCGTGCGCGCATGCACGCACTCTTTGGATGGGTTAAATGCAGAGTACAAATTCTGAGTATGGGTCACTTCACTTTCATATTAGAAAACAGCGCTGGGAATGTATTGCTTGAGCCTCTGAACGGTGCTGAAGGTAAACTGTGTCATGACGCAGCGGCTAATGGCTGGCACTTGCGTGTGTTCTGCATTTGTTTTGCTAAGCACCTGCTGTGTTTGTTTGCTACAGCTGCTTTGTGTTTTTTTGGTTTTATATGTAAATACAAACTAATTGCGCTGTAATGCTGGTAATGCTAATCTGAGGTGGAAATCAGATGCTGTCTGCTAGCTGTTGGTCACAACATGAAGTCAGAACTAACTCAGAACTAATTTCTTTCTTTTTTCTTTTTGGAAAATGAAAATTTAACATCCTCTGAAAAGGGCTTATCTTCTTTGCTGAAGTCCCCAAGTTCATTTGAGTGAGGGAAAACTATAAAAAATGATATCAATTATTGTAAGAAGTTGAGAAATGGTGATGTTCTGGTGAATAATAGAGTGAGAAACCTTCATCACAGCGCATTCCTCATCGAGTTCATTTCATCCTTTCGTCTCTCGTCAGGTCAGATCTGAAGAACGGATGTCGTGCCAAACAGATGAAGAGAAAATCCACTGAACGGGTGGAGCAGAAAGATGGATGTTTATTTAGGAGATGTTACTGTTCTGATTCAGGATCCCGTTTTCTTTTCCTTATTTTCTTTTCAGTATGGTAAGTGATTTCCTCAGAACACCTCGTACATTCATGAAGGATTTAAGATGCACCTTAAGTTTTCATTTGCTTTGTTTACACTGACTGGTTGTTATTTACAGTGTAAAAATGTCTGTCCATTTGGCAATCAGGTTTAATTATTTATCTGCATTCAGTTTTTTCATCATAACTGCTGACACTTAATAAAATAAATAACTGGACTGCATTAATTGCATAAAACTAGATATTTAAATGGTTTTTGCCTGTGCTGCCACATGTTGCCAAGAGTAAATCAGTACAAACGCCAGATGCCTGACGCGTTTACACATAAAAAAAAAAAAAGAGTTAGGCCTAAACTAATTTTTTTTTATTATTATTAAAATTGCATATAGAATTTCCACCCATTTGGATTTCTAAGTTTTAAAATAGACAATGTGATGCATATTGGTCAGTCATGCATAAATGAAACAGGTCAGATTTCAATAATAGTACTAATAAACTGACTGTTTTAAATAAACAATAATCAGTTTATATAATATTTGTAAATATTTTATACATTTACATTTATATATTTATCACTAATAAATTAATATTTCTTGTTCCACAACTAGCAACGTTTAACCCCGTTCATACTTTTTAACTGAATAAATAACATTTTCACAATAAACAGATTTATGCTGATTCTAAGCAATTTAAAGAAATGCGTTTTGAAAATATGATTATTTTAAATAAAATCAGTCGCAAATTATATATAGCTTGTCATATTTTAACCTCGTTCATACTAACTACCTCTTTTCTGATTTATGCTGATTCTATGCAATTTGAATAAATGCATTTTGAAAATATGATTTTCAATTTTAAAACAGTGTAATCCAAATGGATGGAAATGCAATTATAATGCATAGATCTTAAATTTAGGTGCACATATTTTGGAGTTTGGTCCATTTAGTTCATCAGCATCTCAGCTCTTCACACACGGTAGACGTCGTGGCTCCGGGGCCAGTGAAACACTCCTGTGGTGTAATGCAGGACAGAGCTTGTGTTTCTGTGTTCTCTGAGGGAGAGCAGTTGAGTGGGATCATGCAATGATTCCAGCCAGGAATACTGACTGAGAAAAAGCATTCGTGAAGGCAAACAAACTGCAGATTTACAGATTTACTCCAATTTACACATCCCTGATTAGGTACAAGAAGTGGCTCATGAGAAATACAGGCTTTTAACAGCATAAGTATAATGCCGCAGTTGGGGAACTTAGAAAGACAATGAATAAAACACATGCACTCGGAGACATGGAGATTGCATAAAACCTGGCAATCAGATTGGAGCTTAACGTTTCTGTGTACAGTATCAAACAGATGGTCCTTACTGCGAATTTCGCTTTGAGTTTTGGTTGGAGAAAGTGGAGTGACATAAAAATAGACATATTTCATGCAGTAGTCCAGAGGTTTGAGCTCAGAGCTTGTGTGTGAAGGTTCAGGGTTCAGTGACCAGGTGGTTTTGTTCAGAATCGCAGGTTGTAGTGAACTTAATGTCTTAATAAAGCCACTTTGGATAAAAGCATCGACTAAATGACAATGCGATGTAATTTAATCAGGCAGCTGTTGAGTCTGCGAGGAACTGATTTCAACATGCCATCTGTGAAAGTTTTAAGAAAAACATGATAATTATTGAAGGCTGAAGTATTTTTTCCAACATCTGAGTTGTGTTTTCTCTCTGTTTACGTTCTTTTATCACTAATCTTTGTCAGCCAGCCAGATGCTTTGTCTGTCCCCTGCAGACTTTCGCTTTTGACCACATGCAACTTTTGACAAAGAACAATAATGGCAAACACTTTCCTCTACTTTGTTTAAACGCAAGAATTTGTTTGCTCACGAATAGTGATTTTTAATTTATCATGATCAGAAACACGTTCAGCTGTTTTACACACATTTCTAAGACCATGTGTTTCAAAACATACATCATGATTGTCACAAGATGAGTCTCACATGCAGAGTTACAGTCCAAAGGGGTGAAATTCACAAAATCTAGAAAAAGGTTTATTTTTTTATGCAACATGCAGTGCATTCGTTTTTCTTTTAATTTTTGGGTAAATTTATAACCTAGGCCTTTTTACTTTTTTATTTACTTGAACATATAAAGAATATAACTATAAAGAATAATTAATTCCGATGCTCTTAGTGTCACAATGTGCACAAAATGACAAATCTGAAAGTGTGTTTGATATTTCCTGTAGTCAAGATAGCACATACAGTACCATACTGGCAGATGTGCTCTGGAAATTTAGCAATTACAAAAAACATAAATCGCAAGGAAACTTAGTAGCAGAAGAAAAGCCTTGCAGGGCTTCTGTAAATGTTTTCAAATCCCAGATGAGCCTGGAAATTAATCATCTTGCTCATTTTAAATAGAATTTCATGAAAAACAAATATTGTTATTTTAGGTGAGGATTTGAGTGATTCATAGAGTGATATTTTCCTCCATTCCTGACCCATTAGTAACTTGGAAAATGTGGATTGGAAAGAAGGGGGTGAGATGCTTTATCAAATGACATACAATAACAAGGAAAAGGTCTATTTCATTAATAACACTTATGAAATCTTTTGTTTAGAGGTTTGGATCCAGTGCGATTGCAATTCCTTTAGTTATAAGCAGGATATTTGCCAGGGTTTAGGCCTGACCAATTTAGGAAATGTATTTTTGCTGTGCTCTGACTTGCTCATAAAAGAAAATTATGACAACCAGTTTATTTGTTATCAAGGTGAGCATGTCTATCAATATTAATAGACTGCAGATGAAGTTTTGCATGCGTGTCACATAAACAGATTCTCATATTGCATTATGCAATATCAAGTATGCATATTTAGAATAAGTATTACATTTTGGTCTATAACTTATCCCACACCGTTTGTCCTACGAACACCAATAATACCACAAATTACACTGCATGCTTTTAAGGAGGTGTTCTGTTGCTTTAAGAGATCAAATGAGATTTGCACGTGCAAAGCATCACTCAGAAATTTCAGAAAATGAAAAATCAAGTTTTTTGTTAAACCCCAAAGGATGATTTGCATCCATTACCACAGGAAAACAATTCTCAGTACTGACTAGATTAATACCCCAAAATCACACTGTCTATTACAAAAAAAAAAAAAACCAAAGCAATATGTGCAAACACGTGAAGTGTAATCATAAAATAAATAAACAAACGTTATTGCATTGTGATCAATTATCTAAATCTTATTTAACCCGTGAATACTATTGTATAATAAGAAATGATGTCATTTAATATGATATTTTTATTGCATTTCCAGCCAGTGCACCTTATACAGCCAAATAGCAGCCTAATCTCACTTAGGTGCTGTTAGCACATCTGTCTGGAATGATCCGATCACATGTCAGTCGAGACAGATGGCTGTTTACACCTGGTACTAACATGTCTCAAATGTTTACATTGTTTTAGATTGAGAAGTTGCTTTCATTTAAACTGGCAAAGTTTGATTGCATGTGAGGTGATTCGACGGCCTGCGGTGTTGATGTATCAAGATACATTAGCGTTTACACATGCACTACACATGCAGTCTGACCGGGAAGTAACACAATGAATTAAACAATTTGACACACAAATGAAAATTTGCTGAAAATGCACTCACTCAATGTACTCAATTTTCACTAAATTTTCATTCTTCATGAATGTACAACAGGACCGCACACTTGTGATGTGTGACCAAGCATTCACAACTTGTGTATAGTATGTTTCTGGTAAAAAAAAAAAAATTGGTTTAACTTTGTTTTTAATCCAGATACAGAAGTATCATTTGAAATGATCAGTGTTTCCCTGCGATGTGGAAAACTGAAGACTTTCCAGAGAAGCAGCCTAAGTGGATTTTTCCCTATGAAAAAAAGTGAAGTGGTGGCCAGCGAGGAAAGAGCATTTATACTTCATTGCCTGTGCACCTATTTAAAGTGGAACGGTGAAACAGACTTTATAGTGAGTAACGTCCAAAAAACAAGCCGACAGTTATTCAGGAGGATCCAGCAACGTTCAGTTTCCACGTTCAGAAATTGGGTCACTGGATATCCTCAATGAAAGAAAAAAGGATTCATTTGTACTGTATGTGGAATTTCATAATTCTACTGGCTAAAGCAGGCTAATTGTTTTTGGGACGGGCTGGTGGCTTGCTTTAAACCCTAGGACGCTCTCACACTACAATCCACTTGATGTCAATGTTTGTTTGGTTTGTGCGAATACAGTTTGGTTGATTCTGGTGCATTTTGCCATTTATTTGGAAACAGTCCATCCTTATTTGCAGAAGTGATTTATAATTTTAATTTTGATATGCTACTGTTCGCCAGGTTTATTATTAATGTGTTCTCTCTTTCTTTCTTTCTTTCTTTCTGCACTTTTCACACTTTATTTATTTTCCATTTTCTTTCCCACTTTCTGTAATTTTTTGCTCTCTTTGCACTTTCACAATTTTTCCCACATGCACTTTCATGCTTTTGCACTCTCTGTAGTCTTTTCACCCTTTTTTGCACTTTATTTCATTTTCACTTTCAGTAGTTTCTTTCTTTCACACTTTTTTGCACTTTCTTTTGCACTCTTTCACATTCACTTTTTCATTCTTTCACACATTATCTATTTCCTTTCTTTCTGTCACACTTTGTTTTGCACTTTCTTTCAGCTTTCTGTTTGTGCTTCCTCTCACTTTTTGCACTTTTATTTTGCACTTTTCTTTCACATTTTCTCATTTCCTTTCTTTTGCACATTAAACAACTTAAACTCATTTCATTTCAGCTAATTTTCAAGACAAAATTTCTCATTTTCATTTACTTTAACTTAAACTAAACTAAACCTGAAAAAAATCTAAACTATATAGACCTATTATTTTTTTTTTTTTAAATCTAAAGGTACTAAAATGACAAAACATTACCAAAACTAAAATTTAAATTAAAATGGAACATAACAAATAAACATTCAAAATATTAATAAAAAGTAGTCTTTTTACTTCCAAATGTCTTGATTAATTCAGTGTATTACTTGCAGTCTCCTTGTTATTATTTACAAAGCAATCCATACTAGCAATTTATTAGTGAAAACTTTTTCTACCCCATGATCTTTTTCAGTGTAAGTAGTCAAAAAGCAGCAGGTAACTTGCTACATCATTTTCAGATAAGTTGTGTGAGAGAACATTGTTTCAATTCAGACGGGATTAAAATGTCAAAGTGATCTAGTCCCTCCAAATAGGCCTGTGAAGTCCCAGCACATCCTCGCTGTATAATGTTTGGCATGCGAATGAATCAAAGCTTCACCGCAGGCGAGACACAGCATGGTGTGAATCAGAACCATGATTTTACAACTGATCCAAGACTACATGCCAACACAAAGACATCAACAAGCACACATGCAGACATTCGGTTGCAGGTTCACACACATACATACTTCTGAACAAATCCACCTAATCCCTTCTTTGCTCAGGTGTGCTTGACTGTTCGCTTTAACACAAAGAGGAGTGTTTCATCTTTCATCAGGCTGCTCTCATCTAATGTGAGTAGGATTCACCTTGTTGAGTGTTGATAGTGATCTGTCATTTACAACACGTGTTATAGCAAGAACTCTCCAACAGACTCAGTATAACTAATCTGAAACTGCTATTTTGATACACAACAGAGCTACAACAATGTAGTTCATAGTGCAGGTTATTCAGAATAATAATCTATTCACTGATTCATAAATTCAACAAAATAGGTGTTGTATGGCATTTTAATTTTTACAGAATGAAAAAATGATGCACATGAAAAAAATTATATAAGTAATAATGTAGCAGTATATTATTTATTATTAATATTTGAATATAAAAATGATAAACATGAAAATGTATATATATATTATAATTAATGTTTTATATGAATTAATATTTATATGGATACTTTTACTTTACTTATAAACATGAAAAATTACATATAAAATATACATTTTATTTACAAAAGTAAGCATGGCAGATAAAACATGTCTAAAAATGTAATGTTACTATAAAATATCAGGTTCAAAACATTATAGTCTGCTTAGTAGCTAACTTTTATATGTTTTCACTGTTGAAGAGCAGTAGCTTGAAAAAAATTATAAAGTTGCAAAGTCGCTTTCCTGGCACTGTTACAATCAGGCGAGTTTCAGCTCCAGATTGTGTCCGCAAAGTCTTAGCAGTTGTCAAAGCTTAATGTGTTTTATTGCCAAAACTGTTGCATGCATTGAGAGAAATTTACACTAAGCAGATGTTACTAAAATGACTTTACCACAAAACGCCACAAGGGCCATAAATGTCTTATTTACTGATTCAGCACACTTTAGACTAGTTATAACATGAAAACTTACGTGAAATAATTTTGTAGTAATATTTTATATGCACTGATATTTAAAATTAACATTTTACTTTAAAAATTATGAAAAACTGAAACATGAAAAATAAAAATAAAATGTATAAACACGACATTTTCATGTAAAGTAGGCCTATCAGATCATACAACAAGTCTGCTGAAGTTGCTAGCTTTTTCAAGTGCTTTTAATAAACTTTCCTTGAACTGGTGCATTAATGTTAATCATTACATTTTTTCCAAGTTATATCGTATTTTTTTATTTTATTTTGTAATTCGGCCATACAGTTTCTGATAAATACATTCACATTTATATTTACATTTACAGAGCGATCCAATAGTAGTTTACAGTAAACATTTAGGAGTAAGATACTGCATCTAAATCTACATGATCCATGGTGCTCTGCATGGTTAAAGCTGCGACGGTTAAGTGTTGAACGTGAACGTGCAGTAAATCACTTTAATTAATGTCAGAGACACAGACAGAGAGAGGCTTCATGTGGTTGCCACTGCTCTCCATATTTCACATTTATATACTCTCACATGACTTCTTCTGTTTAATTTAGTTGACAGACGCTGTGCTAATTAAGATAAATTGGAGTTAGATTAATCAAAAGCACGTTCTTGGTTTCTAACTCAGTAACCGGCTCTCATCTCAGAAACACTGATCAGACGCTCTGAGATCAGAACATGGAGCCCATTTGAAAAGAAGGTTCAGACATTTCTGGGGAGTTGTTTAGAGGGTTAGAGGTTCACAAAGTATTCAAATTTGGCATGTATTTAACCCCGATTGAAGTGACTGGAATTGTGTTTTTCACCTGGCGGATGATAAAACAGGCCAAAAACAACAGACTTACTTTGAAGGAGGCAAGCAAGGTCAGAAAAAACGAACAGAATGGCACACGGATTCAAGATAAAGGTGCAAACATTGCCTCTGCACAATTCAATCAAATCGATTACGGCTGTTGTAATTAAAAATAAATGAGAAAAATGAATGAAAATGTGTCAGTTCGTGGACTTTTTAGTGATTGTGATGCGAGTTTTGCAGTTGATAAGCCTTGAACGGACACGTTTGTCTGTACAGCCAGAATATGAAGTGATTTCCCAAAACTCAAAACAATGTTTTTACATCTGTTGTATTCATTGATATTAATAATCATTATTACGATGTCAAGAGTAATAAATGAAAATAATGATTTTTGTCAATATTGCAGCTCTACCTTGTAATGAGTTCCAATTGAACTCTTTAGCGATTGCATGGCAACACCCTAGCAATGTGTTTTTTTGTTTGTTTGTTTTTTACTTTGCATGGGCTAACATTAATTTTTTTTACACTTAGTTCAAATGTGTTAAAGACCGTAGAGTCTCTCTTCATCTGTAATTAGGTTGGAAATATGAGCCTCTGTCTCTGGTAAAGGATTCCTGCTCTGCATGTTGTTTTCATGTTATTAAAGCGATGCCAGCAAACAACCGTTAAAGCCGCATAATTGCTCCTGCTATTGTGACATCATTCACTAATGGGGAGCTTAAAGAATTAAGAAGAACTCTTTCTGGCCATTTCCCCCTCATGACTTCATCAATACTGCATTTTTATAACTCCTTCTGCAGCCTCAGGAAACTGCATTTTATTGTAGCAGTTTACCAACAAGATTTTATATGAGACTTCATGGAAAATGGCTCTTCCAAGAACGCCAAGTGATTCACGGTTGTGTAACGGCATTCAGATATTTGACTACATACCAGCTCTGGGTGATTTTTCACTGAGTGTCACTCGAGTTTAAATAATTTACAGCTACCTGTCTGCCTATTTGTCCATACACCCATCTCTCTATCTATTTGTGCATTTGTCCATCTGTCCATGCAAACATCCATCTATGCCTATCTATCTATGTTGCAAGGATAGATAGATAGATAGATAGATAGATAGATAGATAGATAGATAGATAGATAGATAGATAGATAGATAGATAGACTAATTAAAACACTGTATAGGAAGCATTAATCATTCATTTAATACTTAGTCTGTTTTTAATTTCAGAGGTGTTTTCAAGAAAGGACAGCTAATTCTGAAAAATGGTAAAAATCAAGCCAAACGCATGAATGTGAGCAGACATCTGAGCTAATGTCTAGGATCAGGAGCCTTTTCTGTGGGGTAAGAAAAGGAAATTGCGCCCCCTACTGATCTCAACTCTGCTTTCTGACTCTGTTCTGAGGCTCACAGGCTTTTTTCCATCAACATGAACACGTGCCAGCATGCTGCTCCTAAATCAGATGACCTTGGCACCGGGACACAGCCGACAGTCTCAGAGCAAAAGAGCCATCCGTCACACTGCAGACAGTCTGCCTGTCACTCATGTCTCTGAAAACCCAGAATGATGTCTCAGGGAGCCATATGGAGATGAGATCCATTATTTACTCCAAGAGGAGTTGTGATTCATGGGTTAGTGATGTGAGTTAATGAATCTTGAATGAGACGGACCTCCTGTATGGCAGCCGCCCTCCTCACTGAGCGTTTTTGTGAAAGTTTCAAGGTCCGTCTGAGAGAGCAAATCCTCCTCGGTGATCGTTCGAAGGTGCCCAAGGTGTCTGTCGGCTTTGTGCACAAAAGAGGGAAGTGAACACATTCCATAGTGGTGAAACAAAGCTGTTTTCCAAACCACTGAAAGTGTTTACAGATGTGCAGTCAAATTTTACATCTTGAAAGTCATCTCAGCACCAATGACTCTTAAATATATAACATTAAAAACTGCTGCAATTCTGTCAGCGAGCACAAAAGGCTTTTCAAGAGAATAAAACACACACACACAAACACTAACTTAACTTGATGAAATGTAAATCTCTGTGACACAGCAATGTTCATTTGTGGCGTTTTCTTAGGCACTGAGAGGGGGAGGAAAATAATCATAGCACATGTCCTCAGACTCGCAGACTTGTGCATGGAGACCAGATGCTGCTCCAGCGGGACTGTGTCTGGAATCGGCCTGCTGGGAATTGGTTAGTCAATCCCAGACGCAGAGGCCTCGTTTACACCTGGTACTGACACCGGCTGATCTGAACACAACTGGCTTAATACAGTTCTGTCATGACAACTCTCGGAGGGATTGGCAGGGTAATGTACATGACCATGTTAATGTATTTGGTCTTGGCGGAATAGATCTGCTTCACCGAGTACCGAGACTTGCTACTTCCAATACATCCACAACATGCTGCTGTAAGTGTGTAAGAAATACTGCTGCTGCACATAACACATATGAATAACCCCCATATATCATACATAAATCACCCCGAAACAAATCTATACAGGTGGAGCTGGGGAAGGTGGAGGGTTTCTGAATTGCGCTGCCAACTGATACGGCAAACAAAAAACAGGTATTTCAAATTTTGAGCAGCAAGCTCATTGGCTACCGATACAGGAGAAAACCAATCAGCTGCCATGTGACAATGATGTCACCAAGTCAGATTGAACTAGACCTATCAGACTGTGTCATATAGAGTTTAATGCCAGAACTGCATTTTAACTTTTGTTACAATTATTTATGAAAATGCATTATAATGTACATTATGAATACCTTTATAATGCACATTTCTACAATGTTTTTCAATTCTTTTCCGTCATTTAAACCGCACAATGTAATTGAGCATGCAAAACTGCATAATTCATTTAAAATGAATACATTACACCAAATAATATAAACCAGAAATATAGATGTGCTTGTATAATTACAGTAAATTGTCTGAGTTTCAAGAACAAGTCAGTCGTTTCAAAACGTAAATGCATTGTTCTCATTGAATCTGAAGGCTAGGTAAATATTAGGCTAGACAAAGTAAACATAAAATACTGCAATGGTTTTGTATTTCATTGTGATTTTGCAATGCCTGGCGCAAGTGAGTTGATTCGTGCCAGGTCAACTCAAGGTCCAGTGCAACATAGTAGCCGAATACTGATGATGACAAAGTCAAAGATGGGAGGTTAATGGTTGTTCAAGCAGCTGAAAGACTGAATACATGAACAGACCTTGAGTGACAGATGGGGAGTGAACAATATGCTCGGTAGAGAACAAGCGGTAAGGAAGTGCATGCTGGTTGTGGAGACCGTGTAGGATTTGATGTTTTATTCAGATGTTTCTACAAAAATTGATATATAGAAAACAGAGAATGGTCCCTGTGGAAAGGAAAATGGAAATTGTATTTTCGGCCTTGATTAGTTTAATTGTATGTGCTGAAATGTGGCTTATAATTAGGACTGTCAATGCCAAAACCCAAATGATTACAGTGTCAGAATAAAGTATTAAATAGAGGAAAGGTGGCTTTAGAGGTACATATATCCCTCCTTCCTGCATTTAGCATGAGTTTGTCAGATTTCCTCACACAGATGCTCTTCTTGCATGCTGTTTTTTGAAACATTGCTACACGTTTTACAGCATCTATTTTTCAGCATCCTACTACGTCAGAGCTGTTCTTGACCCTTGTTCTGTTTAGCTGCACTCCATCTAGCTGTTCTTTATAGTTTGTTTATAATTATGTGGATTATATTTCATACAGAATCTCAGACAAACAGATTTCGTGTTTCATGCAGACTCAATGGTGTATGAGAGCCAAAAAAGAAAAAGAAGAGAGTTCAGCGAATGACCTTCAATGACTCCAAGTCAGTCAGGTAAAACAAACAGATGTCTTCTTTTTGGTGGGAGGTGCACACCCGAAACAAACATAAACGCTATTTCTATACAGTTTAGATGAAGGCTACCATAATTCAGCTTTATTTTATGTTCTTGGACAAAAAAAATTACTTAAAATTCTTGAACGTGTGAAGTCTCCTCATGAGATTAATGGAGAAGTATGTCATTTCAGTGTTTTGGAATTGCAAAAATAATGACTGGGACTCATTTCATATTTTGAATCATGAGTCCTGACTGATTTATTGATTATCAAGTCTGGATATATGCCGGGTTATAATGCCCTGCTATATTATTTTTTTATATATATAAATTACTGCTGCCATTTATTACTAGAACATACTGTACATGAATATACAGTACACTAATTAACATTAAAATTTCATCATCATAACATTGAATTTTCATCATCACTACCCCAGTCTTCAGTGTCACATGATCTTTCACAAATCATTCTAATATGATGAAAAACATTTCTTTTTATTAGCGATGTTGAAAACAGTATGTTGTGTTGCTTCAAATTTTTGTGGATTTTGATGAATAGAAAGTTTAAATGAACAGCATTTATGTAAAACAGAAATATTTTCTAATAATATAAATGTCTTTATGGACACTTTTGATCAATTGTTGTCCTTGCTAAAAAAAAAAAAAAAAACAGCAAAAAAAAAAAAAAAAATACTTTTGACCAATAGAATACATGTAATTAATTGTTCCTTTCTGCGGGTGATGATTGCATGACATTAACAGTAGCAGTGAAACAAGTTTGTCAGAGTTTTGTGAATTAGAAAGTTTTTAATTTAGTCATGCAGAAATGCATGAGAATTATTTCATTTAAATTGCTATTTCAGTCCATTCAATGTGTGGCTAAAGTGAGGATGATGTGCACAGAAGTGGTGCAACCTTCAAGTGAATTAATTTCTTAAAATGTTCATTCCACCACAGTCATAGCAACCAGATATTCAATTTACTAGCAACTAGGAAAGTCAGACAGCACAAACGTTATAAACAACCTCCATAGATTCATTTCACTTTCCAAAACAAAGCAACAGATCAATGAAGTGATTTTTTTTCATCTTCCATGCTGCTTTTTGATTTCGTGAGGTAGTGTGATTAAAGCGTGTGGCTGTTAACTGACTTGATTTTTAGAAGGATTGAGCTTTGATCGAAACACTTAAGCTCAGGTTGCCTGAGGAGATGCACACATGCTTTTTCAAAAAGATGGTGTAAATAAAGTTAGATTTTTGGACATTGATTAATAAATTGGCAAAGTAGTTGCAGCACTACTGTTAGGCAAAAGAACTCTCTAGAGGAGAGCAGAAAGGTAAAAAGCAAACACGAACTTAGGTTTTGAATTCAGCAGAAACTCAAAGACAGATCTTCAAGTTTACAAGCTGTTACAAAAGGAAATGCATTCTCCTTTTAAATGCATTCACTGAGACGGACTAGAAACAGACGGCTGAGAGATTAAGGGTTCACAGGCGATATTAGGCAACACACGGGAATACAGGTCACTGCTTTATATTCCATTTGTGAAATGAAACTGCAATGTTTGCTTGGCAAGAGTGGCCCATCGTTACAGTAACATATTGGTTGGTGATGTGACACTCATTTTTATTATTCATATATTTAAGACATTAAATCATGTTTTTTGTTTTTCAGGCACTGGTCAATTTTGAGATTTTGGGCTATTTTGCTTTCGTAACTTAACGTTTTTTAAACCAATAAAAAGAAAATATCAAAAATGCACATTTAAATGACCATTTTATTACACTGATCTAAAGATTTCAATTACAATACATATTCCTAAATGCAGTTTTCTCAAAAATGTGTTTATATAACTAACTTTATATTTAAAAAATTATATAAAAAAAAAAAAAAATCCTGGCTGTTAACAGTATTTTCTACTTTATGGAATCATAAAAACACTTTTAATAACTAAATAACTCTTAATTTGTCAACTAAATTTTGAACATGGCTGCAATGTTCAGATTTCTGTGCAAGAACACAAAGCAGCAGTAAACAGTGGGAATGAAGTCAGTGATGGTTTGTGGTAGTGCCGTACCCTGTAAATCGTGTCATTACAGCCACTGTGCATCAGTAAATGCACTAAACCTTTGAAAACAGCAAAGGGAGAAAGAACAGGAACAACATTTGTTTACAAGCGGACTCTAATACATGCTTAAAATTCTTCGGTTTGTACCCACGATTCAGTCTTAGAAACAAACACATAAAGTTTAATGCTTCCCAGGTAAATGTTATCATGACTGCTGTGTGAGCCGACATCCCTGCTGATATAAGCCGTGTTTCATGACCCGTCGTTCCAACCAGCACACACTGGGATTGATGCCTTGACCAGATGTGAACGGCTGTTACACAACTCAAATGTGGCATTAGTTGTTAAGCGATCAATATTGTGTCATATGCAGCTTGTTATACCTTTCTGTGGAAAAATAAGGAAGACTATGACATTAATTGGATTAGATTAAAAGCATTGTTCACCGAAAAATTTTAATTAGCTGAAAATGTACTCATCCTCAAACCATCCAAGATGTAGATGAGTTTGTTTCTTCATCGGGACAGATTTGGGGAAATATAGCATTCCATGACTTGCTCAGAAATGGATGCTCTGCAGTGAATGGGTGCCGTCAAAAGGAGAGTCCAAACAGCTGATAAAAACATCACAATATTCCACAAGTAATCCACACCACTCCAGTCCATCAGTTAACATCTTGAGAAGTGAAAAGCTGTGTGTTTGTAAGAAACAAATCCATCAAGGCATTTTAACTTTAAACTAAAATGCAAAAACTAATAAACAAACTAAAATTCAAACTAATAACTTCAAACTAAAATTTTACCCATTAAATCTCTACTGGCCAAAATCCAGTGTCCATAATCCATAATAACAATCCAGTGAAAAAGTACATCTGTTGTCTCGCATCTCTAAATTTACTAACATATTTGTTTAGAACTGTTTTGGTTTGTAAACAGTTTATAATCTATGCTTATTTCTCTCCTGATTCAGACAAGATTACTTTTTCACTATGGATGGAGGACTTGTATTTTAGCCAGAAGCAAACATTTGAATATAAAATATCATAAGATGGATTGCTTCTTACAAACATGCAGCTTTCCATTACACAAGACATTAACTGATGGACTGGAGTGGTGTGGATTACTTGTGGATTATTGTGATGTTTTTATCAGGCTCTCATTCTGACGGAAACAAGAAACAAACTCATCTCATGTACATCTTGGATGACCAGATGGTGAGCTAATTTTAAGCAATTTTTCACTATATTGTACATGACAAACCATTTCAGCAGTTTTCCAAAATAATAACTAAACCTTGAAATTTCTGATTTATTTACGGAAATAATCAGGTTAATATTAATGAATTTATTGTTTTATCAGCATTTAATATATATATATATCTATATATCTATATATCTATATATATATCTATATATATATATATCTATATATATATATATATATATATATATATATATATATATATATATATATATATATATATATATATATATATATCTATATCTATATCTATATATATATATATATATATATATATATAATAGTTGTAAATGAAAAACAAAGAGTACGTTTTACAAGAAAATGTCATTCTTTCTACTTAATGTTTCTTTTAATATTACTTGCTATTTCTATGTAATTTTTTTTTAAACTTTTTTTAAAAAAATTCAAAAAGATTTTTTTTTCTACTTTCGACAAATTTCACCCTATTTCGATTGTATCCAGTAAAAACAAACAGTTCCATATGTTCCACAGAGAACTTTTAAAGGGAATTACAAATGTTCCTGCCTGACCTCTGCATCCCTGCATGCTTGCATTGGAATAGAGTTTCTGTTCTTATTTAGGATGCTGTGTTTGTGCACATGCTGGGTTGATTGGCCATGCCTCACCCTGCTCGATCGTTCACATCTGTGGAGATGAAAGGCGAAGGAGAGAGGCACGTTCATATGCCAGAGGAAGCATTTCATTGCATGCTGTGCAAAAACAACAAGACTGTGTGTGTGTATGTGCAACACACTCCATTGTTTGAGCCACCCAGACACACAAAAACAATCAGTCAAAAAGAACAAGGTTACATCAAAATCCTTCTGCTATGTCATATGGGTCATTCCCAGGTACAAAAGTTCAACATTTTTGGGTCAGTAAGATATATTTTTTTTATGAAATAAATACTTTTATTTAGCAAGGACCCATTAAACTGATCAAATATCAAAGTAGAGACATTTATAATGTTACAAAAGATTTTAAATATTGTTCTTTTGAACTGCTGTTTTCAACATTGCATGGTTATTAAAGAAGTCATGTATATGTTGTATATGTAACTATTAGCTAAAATAGTATGCTATTATTTCATCATTAGAAAACTGACCATTTATTCAGAAACAAATTTTTTCTCCTTTTTTAAAAATTTATAGGTTCCTTTTCAGGAACTCGAGCTGCGTCGAAACGCTTTTGTCGAAACGCTTTTGGGGAACGTCCCTGACGAGACCGACTCTGAATATCGTGTGCAATCAGTCCATCGGAAAGGCGTGACGTCACGGGCGGGGTGACGTAGCGACCAGGAAGCTATAAAAGCACGTGCCGTGCAGCTGGCTTCAGCTTCGAATCTGTCAGCAAGCGATCTGTGTGTGCATGTCAAAAGTCTGTCCTGTTGGTCCTATTTATTGTTGTCTGTCCCTTAGCTTAAAAAAGATCGCTAAAACAGCTCAATATGCCTAAGCAAAAGCAAAAGACCAAACATTTGAAGGGCGATTCCAAGCCACGTTACAGATTGTGTGTTCCTCCCTGCCCTCGCTACATTACGAGCGGGGATACACACAGGCTGTGCGTGGCTTGCCTGGGATCGAAGCACGCTGAGTCGGCTCTCGAGGGGGCCGACTGCCCGCATTGCGAACGTTTGCCAATGCGGACGCTTCGATCCCGGAGGGCTCTCTTCGAGGAGGGAGCCTTCACCAGCGTTCCTCGCGGTGCTGGCCCCGCTTCTGCCGAGGCAGAGCGGCTGCTGCACTCGTGGGGTTCGCAGGTGGATCTGTCAGAAGGAATGGAGACGGGCCAGTCCTTATCTCCTTCCTCATCTGCCAGATCCGGCGCCCAAACCCTGGGTTCGGAAGCACGCTCGTCGGTTTCTTCCCCCCAGGGTGAGGGATCAGCTCTTCACCTCTCGTCCTCCGAGGAGGTCGATGTGGAGACTGTTGCTGGGGATTCGCCACCCCTGTCGCCCCAGTATTAGGAGCTTTTGGAGGTGGTCACGCGTGCAGTAGATAAATTAAGATTTCGACTGGCCTGCTGAGAAACAGACTGAGCCGCAGAGAAGCAAATTAGACGAACGCTTTCTGCGGCCGAAGCAACCACCTTCACGTCGGAGCCTTCCGTATTTTCCCGATCTCCATGATGTGTTATCGAGATCGTGGAATCACCCGTATTCGACCCGCCTCTTTGGCCCTGATTCACTATATTATGGCAACGTGATGGGGCTGGGAGAGCGTGGTTATAGAGCGATGCCACGGGTCGAACAGACGCTCGCGGGCTATCTGTCACCCGGTTCGGCCTCGTCTCTAAAGGCTCCGACATTGCCCACTAAGCCGCTTCGAGTTACATCATCGCTAGTGGGCAAAGGTTATGTGGCAGCAGGTCAGGCTGGGGCGTGCCTTCATACTATGGCAGTCCTGCAAGCTTTTCAGGCTGACCTGCTGAGAGATGTCGATGAGGGGGAGGGGATTAAGTCTGAAGATATTGAAGAACTCAGAAAGACCGCTGATCTCTCCCTCCGTGCTACTAAGGAGACCGTTCGCGCAATTGGGCGGTCTATGGCAGCCTTAGTGGCCGCGGAGAGGCATTTGTGGCTGACCCTGTCAGAAATTAAAGAACGAGACAGGGTCTGCCTCCTGGACGCCCAGCTTCTAGCCTCGGGCCTGTTCGGCGACACAGTTAATACTGTCGTCGACAGGTTCCAGGAGGCACACAAGCAGGCGGCGGCGTTCCAGAGTTTCCTCCCTCGTCGCTCTCGTGGTGCATCTGGGCGGGAGATGACCACGCCACATACCGGCTCCTCACACCGGGAAGCGCAAAAGCAGAGCGTCGCCACTCGTGCTCCCCCACGTCGGGACCGAGGGCAACGACGCTCTGAGTCGGGGGCTTCTAGGGCAAAAAACGATTTAAGATCTGTCATCGAAGCCCGGAAGTCCTCGACGAAAAGATCCTGACGCCAGGATCCAGAGGGTAGCCCCTGCTGGGGTAGAGCGCGGTTCACCTCATTATACGGTGCCCGTCTCACCTCAGTACCCTCAGGAGGTCGGTCTGCCAACCCTGCCAGAGCTTCAGGGCGCAGCGGCCTCCAGCGAGCGCCACCCCCAGTTACTTCCGCCCGTGAGCGTAGCGGAGCTGGGATGCTCGCCGCCCCTTCGGGGGCCTCTTACACCAGAGGTCAGTCTCGAGAGACTGATTCCCTTAGTAGATTATTTAGCAGCGTGGAAGCTACTGCTAAATGTATCTCAATGGGTCCTGCGTACAATAGAAAGAGGCTATTGCATTCAGTTCGGTCATCCACCACCGAAGTTCAACGGGGTTACACCGACTGTGGTCGGCCCCCAGCAGGCTCTGGTTATGGAACAAGAAGTGAATACCCTATTAAGGAAGGAGGCCATCGAGGTGGTCCCTCCTCTAGACAGGGAATCCGGATTTTACAGCCGGTATTTCATAGTTCCAAAGAAGGATGGGGGGTTGCATCCGATCTTAGACTTACGTCTCCTGAACCGCTCAGTTATGTCACTGAAGTTCAAAATGCTCACTGTCAACCAGGTTGTAGCTCAAATCAGATCCGAGGACTGGTTTGTCACAATAGATCTCAAAGACGCATACTTCCACAAAGTCTATCCTTCCACAAAACACGAGGTTTCTGAGGTTCGCTTTCGGGAGCAAAGCTTATCAATATCGAGTACTTCCCTTTGGCCTCGCACTCTCACCCCGCACGTTCACGAAATGTATGGATGCGGCTCTGGTATCCCTGATACCTTTTGGCCTGCTGCACATGAGACCCCTACAGTGGTGGCTCAAGTCCAAGGGCTTTTCCCCGAGGGGAAATCCACTTCGAGTTATCAAGGTCACGCGGCGGTGCCTTCGTGCCTTAGACATGTGGAGGAAACCTTGGTTCTTGAATCAGGGCCCGGTGCTGGGAGTTCCTTGTCGCCATGTAACGCTAGCGACAGATGCGTCCCTCACCGGTTGGGGTGCGGTCATGAGTGGCCACCCTGCCCGCGGTCTGTGGAGTGGTCGCCATCTAACATGGCACATCAATTGCCTAGAGATACTAGCGGTCTATCGAGCATTGAAATATTTCCTCCCAGACCTGAGAGGTCACCATGTGTTGGTGCGCACCAACAACACATCAGTGGTCTCTTATATCAATCACCAGGGGGGTCTGCGTTCACGCCCCTTGTACAAGCTGGCACACCAGATCCTTCTGTGGTCCCAGGGCAAACTCCTCTCGATCAAAGCAGTGTATATTCCTGGGAGATTGAATGTGGGAGCAGACATACTGTCGAGACAGGGGCCGAGGCCCGGGGAATGGATGCTTCACCCCGAGGTGGTGAAGCAGATATGGAGAGTATTTGGCACAGCCCAGGTGGACCTCTTTGCGACTCAGGAGACATCGCAATGTCCCCTCTGGTTCTCTCTAGTTCATCCAGCTCCTCTGGGACTGGACGCTATGGTACAGACCTGGCCGAGGCTTCATCTGTACGCTTTTCCCCCTATCGCTCTGCTCCCGGGAGTTCTGGCGAGAGTACGCCGGGACGGGGCCCGCCTACTACTAGTAGCCCCGTTCTGGCCGGGCCGAGTATGGTTCTCAGATCTAGTCTCGCTCCTCGACGGCTCTCCGTGGGAGATACCGATCAGGACAGACCTACTCTCACAGGCGCAGGGCACGATAATTCACCCTCGCCCGGAGTTGTGGAAGCTGTGGGTGTGGCCCCTGAGGGGGCACAGCTGTTAGCAGCTGGTCTTTCAACCGAGGTTGTTGAGACCCTACTCCAATCCAGAGCTCCCTCTACGAGGAAACTGTACGCCCTGAAGTGGAAGCTCTTCACTTCATGGTGCAGAGACCGCCAGCTTGACCCAGCAGACTGCCCAGTTGGTACAGTTCTGGAGTTTTTACAAGCCAGGCTCTCTGCGGGGTTATCCCACTCCACCTTAAAGGTTTACGTGGCTGCCATAGCTGCTTTCCATGTCCCTTTCAATGGTCAGTCAGTGGGTAGACACCCCCTAGTTACACGTTTCCTCCGCGGTGCGCTGAGGCTGAGACCTGCAGTACGATCCCGTGTTCCCCCCTGGGATTTGGTTGTGGTTCTAGAGGCTCTTTGTAAAGCTCCATTCGAGCCAATACAAGATATCTCAGATAGACATCTGACAATTAAAAATGCCCTGTTACTGGCAATCACCTCACTAAAGAGAGTTGGAGATCTTCAGGCCCTTTCGGTGGCCCCTACTTACTTAGACTTTGCCCCTGGTATGGCCAAAGCATTCTTATACCCTCGAGCGGGTTATGTTCCGAAGGTTCCCTCTGTTACACCACAACCTATCGTACTGCAGGCCTTCTGTCCTCCTCCCTTTCGGGAGCCAGACCAAGAGAAGCTAAACTGTATGTGTCCAGTGCGAGCACTGGACGCATACGTCCACAGAGCTGCCCTGTGGAGAAAATCAGACCAATTGCTTGTTTGCTACGGTCCTTCTAACAAGGGTTCTCTTGCCACCAAGCAGACCCTTAGTCGTTGGATAGTCGAGGCTATCAACGTCTCCTATGAGTCCTCTGGTCTTCCCCCTCCTTTGGGGGCCAAGGCTCACTCTACTCGGGGTATGGCGGTCTCCAAGGCCTTCTCAGCAGGTGTGTCCCTCTTGGACATCTGCAACGCTGCGGGGTGGTCCACGCCCTCCACATTTGTCCGATTTTACGATCTTGACATGAGAGCCACGCCGGGCTCTTCTGTTCTCTCGTCTTAGCTGTGCTCTTTTGACTACACACTAGGCAGGGATTTGGAAGTCTGGCAGCGTGGGCACATCGTTCCCCAAAAGAGTTTCGACGCAGCTCGAGTTCCTGAAAAGGAACGTCTCAAGGTTACGTATGTAACCCTAGTTCCTTGAAGGAACGAGACGCTGCGTCGCAGAGCCATACTCCCGGCACCCCTGCCGGCGCTTGCTTCCCTACTCGAAGCTGAAGCCAGCTGCACGGCACGTGCTTTTATAGCTTCCTGGTCGCTACGTCACCCCGCCCGTGACGTCACGCCTTTCCGATGGACTGATTGCACACGATATTAAGAGTCGGTCTCGTCAGGGACGTTCCCCAAAAGCGTTTCGACAAAAGCGTTTCGACGCAGCGTCTCGTTCATTCAAGGAACTAGGGTTACATACGTAACCTTGAGACGTTTTCTTGTGTCCTCAATATCACTTGTTAAATTATCTTCTAAGTCATGTAATGTCATGTAACTCAACATAAGCTGAATTCAGAATAACAATCAATTTGTTTCTAACTATGTTTTCTGTCATATTCTGTTGCAATTTCAGCCCATGACACCATTTTTAATGGTTAAACTAAGAAGTCTACATTTTGACAATGACAAAGTTCACCTGCTGATAGATGTTGGAACAGCATCTTTCTCCATAGACAGCCATTCAGTGCAAACACAAAGATGTAATTCTCAAGTAATGCAAGTTTGTAAGTGGATCATCAAGCATTTTGATCATTGTATAAAATATTTTGTTCCATCAGTCATACTCAGCCTGTGCTGTGATAAGAGATGGAAACTTGGCTGGCCATCCAGTGTCTAGAGTATAAAGAGAGATTGAGCACTAGAAACAAAAGTTATTGCTATAAACGGTGGTAATATTTATCTTGTAACCAGAGATCTGACTGTGAAACAAGGCGAGCTGTCTTCTCTGTGCTAACGTCCTGCAGTTGCCAGACGACACACCTAATCATTTCTTCTGCTCCAGTCAGAATCTGACGCAAGTGCAAAGTGTTTCTGTCAGAAGATAACAAAAGATCACAGTCGATGATCTCCTGCAGTTTGACTTTAAAAGTGCTCTGAATGCATCATCATGGCATGTTTGTGCTTCTGTTGAAATGGTGCGTCCTGCTCCAGTGAATGCACTCATGCATATTCTGGGAAATGAGCAGGGTTTTTACATTAACTGACAGTCAGAGGTTTACAAGCCAACTAAAACTCAAAGCACTTACAGAATGAAAAAATATAAGGCTGGAACATCTTTTATTTCGTAGTTATTTTTATAAAAAAATAAATATTTATTTTTATAAAGCTATCTAAAAACATGGGTGGACATTCTGTGGTTCTGCATGACAAACTTTTTTTTCTATTCTTTTTTTAATGTCAATATTTATTTTTATAAAGCTATGTGAAAACATGTGGTGGATATTGTGTGGAGGCATACAAATATGTCTAATCAGTTGAGGGAAAATGTTGCAATGTTTAAGCCAAAGCCCATAGAGTATATGGTTTAAATGGTTTGTGATCTTTCACATAAAAAGTCCAAATGTATACATGCCTCAACTGAGATCTGATGCAGATATGAATCACACAGCGCTGCTGCAGATGAACATGTGGACAGATCTGTACATGTACTTGTAATTGATGATTAAGTGCATTCATATTTTCAGGGCTGTTATCAATCACATATTTAATAAACATGGTAACAACACATCCTTAAGCAGAATCCGTTTTAGATTTCGCTTCCTTGTCTTGACCAGCATCTTTCATCTCCTGCCAAATTTCTCCACAGAAGTGTTCACTTTAACCTTTGCATGCAATGCATAAGGCAATTTTTAGCTGTTTTAAGAAAGGACTTAATGTACATAGAGTTGCTTAAAATACAGGAAGACTTTGGATGTGGAGGTAAAGGGAAGTAAAGGGAACTATAAAACTATATCTTTTGTGAAGTTGACTCCCAATAACATCTGAAAACAACAAAAGTTAAAATTAGCACAAACGCCTCAATGCAACATCATAAGCTTATTTTGTAAGTTCAGAAAAGCATTTCACAACTGCACTTTTTGACTGGCAAACATTAAACCTGTAAAACCTATGGAATATGAAATGATGAAAAAAAAAGAAACCTTCAAAACTAGTTGTCGTCGGTGTTGTTGCTGACAATCAAATCCAATACATCAGGTTTTTATGGCTCATTTTTATGATATAGTAAGAATATAGAGCTAAGCCTTTTTTTGCACAGGCCTATCTAAAGGGTTAATGGTCCCACCTAGTGATCAACTGTTAAAATAACAAATTTTACCTCTTCCCAAAAGGGAAAACCACAAGCAATCAAGAATGCATGATTTTATGGTGTCATGGCTTTGCAATCAAAAAATGTTGTTATAAATGGAAGTCAATGGGGCAAAAACAGCCACAAACCTTAAATGAGGGAGAACATTTTTAAATCTAATGCTGCACAAAAACTAACAATGCATCAAAGCCAATGTTGTTACTAATCTTTGACATGCCCAAGACTGTGATAAAAAGGTAAAAAAATATCCAGTCCACAATCACTTTTTATATTGAAAATATGTAATTTTGTGTGTTTTTTCCCCCAAATCAGTGACATAATTGATAAACTTGGTAATTAAAGAGTTAAAATCTTGGATTTAAAAAAAAAAAAAAACATTTGGTTGTTTTGATCAGGACTGAGGTTGATTAATAGATTTATGCAAAAAAATTAGGAAAAAAAAAAATTTATCCGATACATTTTTACAGCAGTTTAATTTACGTAAGGAAAGCGTAGTGAATTTCCCCACAGTGTATTGTTAAGTTTTTGAAAATTGTCAAAGCATTTTCCCAAAATATGTGTCAAAATAAGATTTGTCACCAAAAATCATTCCATTTGCTGAAACACAGAGAAAGTTGTGGCCAAAATAAGACTCAACTTTTAAGGGTTCATATCAAGAATATGATATTTATTAACAGACTGAACAGGAACAACTTTTTATCTTAACATCAGCTCACACACCCAGTCGACATTCCTTCGGGGAGCGCTGTAGCTCTTTTATTTAATGCTTTTTTTTTAAATACACTATAAATATATGTGGGATTATTAGCAGGAATCATACCATGTGTCATACTTGCAGGGACAGTATGCTTGAAAATAATATTTAATATATTCCATTGCATTCATTATTTGTAGTGTGCCAGCCACCCAATAGCAATAAGATTTGTGCTTCTGATAGACCTAATGTCTCAGCTTTCAAAATCAGTTTTATACCGAAACACAAATTATGTGTCTTACAATAATGTGTTTTTCAAGCTCTTTAATGATCAGATCGCTGTATTTATGTGAAATAATTAAATTAATCTGTTTCTTTGTGAAAATTCCAAATAGGCTATGTGAAAATGTATTCTCGTAATATTTCGACTTTATTCACAAAATATTTCAACTTTATTCTCGTAATATTTTGACATTATTCTCGAAATATTTCAATTTTTTTCTCGTATTAAGCCTATTACCTTATTCTCGAAACATTTAGACTTTAATCTCGTAATATTTCGACTTTATTCTCGTAATATTTTGACTTTATTCTCGATGTATTTTGCCTTTATTCTCAAAGTATTTCAACTTTATTCTCGTAATCTTAGTTTTTTTGATTGTTTTTTTTTTACGTTTTTTTTCATGTAATCTTATTTTTTTGTTGTTGTTTTTTTCAGCGTGGCACTAAAACGCCGTCGTAAAATATAAACCCGGACTTGTGAGTTATATAGTCAGAATTGTGCAATATAATGTTGCAATTGCGTTAAGAAAAAAAGAAAAAAGAAATAAAAAATAATGAAAAACAAGTCTGAATTGCAAGATATAAACTCACAATTGTGAGGAAAATAGTCAGAAGGGTGAATTTCTTTTTATTTTGTTTTAATCAAGCAGTGGAAATGGGCTTCCATGCAAACACTTGGATAGCTTACTTGAGGCTATATAAACACACACACACACACACACACAAGTCTGATCCATGCGATCTACTCATCAATAGGCACGACATGGCACAAAATAGAACACTTCCATTGTAATCAGTGAAGCTGCAATGGCGCCAAAGTAGACGTGTGTAAACTAACATCCAATTTAAATGATGCATTTAATGTTGCATGCACTAATTTAAAACATATTCTCTAAACAAGAACAGTGACATGATAGATCCATTTGATGAAGTTAAATGGATTTTTTACTTACAAACGGTGTGTGTAATCTGTGAAAAAGCAGGATTACAGTATGCTGTTTTAATGCCTTTCCTCCTTAATGTGTGAACGTTTGGGCAAATTAGAATTTTGAGCTCTTACAGTAACACAAGACTGCAGGCTATAATCCTCATCATTTTCACGTCTGAGAATTTGCTTCTCATAAAAACGATTTGTTTGACGCAAGAGAATAAATCAGTAATTTAGCCATTTAATACAAGCCTATGTGAACTAGTTAAGAGTTGCATTTGCAGTATTCAAGTGTGTGTGTGTGTGTGTGTGTCTTCATCTTTCATGCTCCAAAACTCATAAAAACCATACATCTGCTGCATAAATTTAAATGAGTACATGGCTTGAAATACGATGATTACCATGTTTTATTTCCTGGCTAAGGGATATTTGTGGAGAATGCACAGCTTTGCCTTTCAGCTATTGGCACACCTTTGCAACAATTGAAAAGGATTTAGGTAGATTCCCTAAATCATAAATTCATTCATGTTAGAAGGAAACCATTATGTTGTACACCTAAAATGCCCACTTGGGCCATTCATGAACTCAAAGACTTTTAGTACTGATGAGGAAATATAGAAGACTTTAGGGCCTGTTTCACAATGCAAACACAGTTTTTATTTTGGTACCCATTTTGAAAGGTTGGTTTCACTACAACAAAGATTGTTATAATTCTTAATAACCCATGTTACAATTTGCAAGTGCTTCAAATTAAAACATTTTATATCAAGTTTATCTTTTTGCAAAACTGAAGCTCAAGGGATCTGCCGCCTGATATTGCCGTATTCAGCAGTCGAGGAGTGAGCCCAACAGCACAGCCACTAGGAATGCCCCTTTCTATATAAAACAGCAAGACAAATGGCCCCTGTAAGGGAAGTAGGAGGTTAAGGAGACAGACAGACAGGATTTGAGTGCTGGTCTGATTAAAGTGCTCAGATAATCCACCTCAAAGCATGTAAAAGTACTCAACGTCAGAACACGGCCAGCTGTGAGGCTTCGTTTGATGAATTACAGGGAGTTTACACTCTCTTAAGTAAATGTAAATCTTTCTACCCTCCCTACAAAGATCCCTTCAAGAGATTTTATTTAATAGCAGTGATTGAATTTGAATCTGGTGGGCAAGATGCATCATTTCTGACCTGGACCGATTCATTTATTACACCACTGGCAGATGCAGACTGCTGAAACAAAGTGCAAAGTGCTGCACCTTTACATTTCAAAGCCTACTCATGGATTTTTAGTAAAAGCAAAATAAAAATAATGAAAAGTGATATATAACCTACTGTACTGTATGCCAAACTAAAGTTTGCATGGCAATCACTCTAGATTGTGATGAAGGACTCTTCAAGAAGGTTCGGTGACGTTTAGATGTGGTGAGTGATTGAAGGCGTTTCTGTAACAACTCTTCAGCATCATATGGGAATAGTGTTCATAATGTAGGATGCAGCTGGTCTTATAAAATGACCTCATATTCATTTGAGGCCATTACACAACCGTACACAGCAATCATTCGACATAATGAGAGCTATAAGGTATCTGCCCATAACTGTACTGAGCTCTCACTGCCTTGCAGTTGGCAAAATGCGTTATGGGCCGAACGCATCCATGTCTGTTCTTCATCTGAAAAGATTTTTAGAAAATTAGCATTTCATCACTTGCTTACCAATGGATCCTCTGCAGTGAATGGGTGCCATTAGAATGAGAGTCCAAACAGCTGATAAAAACATCACAATAATCCACACCACTACAGTCCATCAGTTAATGTCTTTTGAAGTGAAAAGCTGCATGTTTATAAGAAACAAATCCATCAAGATGTTTTAACTTTAAACTGTCACTTCTGGCTAAAATATGGGTCTATAATCCATAATAACACTTCCTTCGGTTAAAAAAAATCCATCGCCTGTTGTCATCTCACATCAAAATCTGCCTGTGAGTGAATTTTCATTTTTGAGGGGGAACTATTCCTTTAACATAGTGTCTCATAACTTCAAAATGTTCTGTCATGACAGTAGAAAACTGTAGAAGATATAGAAGTTACTTTGAAAACACTGTCATTTCTGTTTTATACAGTTTGTCTGAAGCTGACTATTTAAATATAAATCGGTTTCTAAAGTAAATTTTCTTTTGCACGCTGTTTTGGTTATTCAAACCATCAGTGTAGACCTATTCTGTTGAAATAGCAGTTCTATTATTGAAATGCAAAATCACTGCAATTGAAATATCTATTCTGACCTTGTTTGCCAGTAACAAAATCTGAGGATAAACCTCTGTTTTTACATTACATTTACATTTATGCATTTAGCAGACGCTTTTATCCAAAGCAACTTACAGTGCATTCAGGCTAACATCTTTTTCCTAACATGTGCTCCCTGGGAATCAAACCCACAACCTTGCGCTGCTAATGCAATGCTCTACCACTTGAGCCACAGGAACACTAAAGCTATTGACAGTTTCTACAATAAATTAATAAAACAAACGTACAACTTTTAGTGGTGCAAATAAAAGAGGCAAATTAAATAAAGAAAAAAAAAATACTTCACAGTCACTTACGCATCGTTATTAGTTACCAACGTTTTGGCAAAAGGTGATATAGTTTCTCCAGTCAAAAATTACACAAGCTTTCATTATGTGACATATCCCAAGCTAACTTCAGGTTTTAGTGCTACATATGTTTTCAGTTGTCCTGTTTATGTTGCATGTTTTTTTTTTTTTGCACTTATGCAATGCTTCATGCAGCTCTATTACAATGAAAAATAATAGTTTTAGGAAACCAATAAAGCTCATGGGGCACTTGTATTCTTTCTTGAAAGTTTTGGGCATAAAATTACATTACGTATGTTAACGGTTGCATAAAGTTTGTTTAGAACACCACAGATGACGTATAATCAATTCTGCAAACTACAATAATACTCAAATAAACAGAGATTGTAAAATTCTTTAAGATCAATATACACGCCCTATTGTCTCTATGGTGTAATAAATTTACCCGTGACTTTTGCATTTAGCCATAAAAGATAATATGACATCATTTTCGGTTCACATTCATGTGACTCGTTAAATTTCTGGTTAATATGAGATTGTACGGCTGATTTAGTGGCCGATTAATTTAACTACAGATGTACAGTAGTAAAATCTTTAATGCACTTCAAAAAGAAGCACTACCACAGTAGATCTGCAAAAGTACACTGTAAATGTGGGAGGTCCGGCGATACACAGCAGAAATTCTCTGCATTCATGTGAATTGTTATTTTATAGCTCCTTCCATTATGTTTGCATTCATTCCCACCTTGTTCTGTTCTGCTTCTTGGAAAATGCAATTTTACTGCATCAGTGTGATTTTGTGTTGCTCTTATGTATCCATTAACAACTGCAAGGCATTGAAAAAGACAGACTCGTTAAAGTGGGTGTTTCTTTTTTAGAATTTGATTTGGGATCAAAGTTCCACTTCAGAATTCTGACATTCATTTTGTTGTTATATACAATGGGCAAGTTTTAACAAGTCCAAAAACATCTAACAATCAATCTATTTCTAAAATAAATAATGGCTTGCAGTATTCATTACCATTCAAAAGTCTGGGGTTGGTAAGATTTTTTGTTTGGTTTTTGTGAGAAGTCGCTTATGCTAAGTAATGCTGCATTTATTTGATCAAAAATATTCTTACAATTTAAAATAACTGTTTTCTATGTGAATAGATTTAAAATGTAATTTATTTCTGTGATTCTAAGCTGAATTTTCAGGCATCATTACTCCAGTCTTCAGTGTCACATGATCCTTTAGAAATCCTTCTAATATACTGATTTGCTCAACGTCGAAAACTGTTGTCCTGCTTCATATTTTTGTGGAAATTAGGTTACTTTTTTCAGAATTCTTTGATGAAAGACAGAATTTGAATTAAGTAATCAAATGTAAAATAACACTGGATAGTCCTCACTGTATAAACAAATACAGATGAAAACTTACAATTAAAGAGGGGTGAGTGATATCTCTGTCTTTTGGCCACTTGAGAGTGCGTGCTCCCGACAGGAAGTGCATGCACAAGATTGTCCCAGGTCTTAAAAACGCCAAAGTGCAGTGCCCTTAACGCACACTAAATACTCCGGAGCAGTATTTGAGGCTTAGTGTAACCCATCATGCATCATGTTGTAGAAATAAATCTTTAGACTTTTTGCCGAGATCTCGTGAGAGGTCATGGAAAGCTTTTGAATGCATGTTAAAATATTAATAATAGTTCGATATTGCATATAATTTGGAGTTGCACATTTTACTGGTGCAAATGTGTATTGGTGATAATCTGTACAACATTTGCAACTGCTTTTTTATCACTTAATTAAAAGCAACACAAAATTAAATTCTGTTATCTGTTATAGAGACTATAACTTTTTTTAGAAGTTAATTTTAAAATACAAAGTATTGAAAATAAAAATAAAGCTCTGTAAAACCTTGCATTTTTACAACACTATAAGTGTGTCCCATCATGTAATGAAAAATTCTACATACACTTGTGGTCTTCATGCTCACTTGAACACTTGGACCAAATACAGGAAATACATCATATAAGTAGTCAAGTGGTCAAGTTCAAAGACCGCTAGTGTGGGTATTTGGACATGGGGACTGTTAATTGTTTACATTCACTAAAGATATAACTGATTGTGTTTAAGTGAATACTCGCAATGTCGAGTCTCGCTGTCTGAGAGGCTGCTTTACTATGTGTGCATGTTTTGGGTGCATGCTTAAAGTAAACCATCTCTCAGAAAGTGTGTGAGTACTGAAAGGCAGAGATGGGACCAAGTCACACATGTGCAAGTCTCCAGTAAGTCTCAATTCTTAACCTTCAAGTCTCAAGTATTTTTTTCTTGGGCAAGTCAAGTCAAGTCAAGTCACAAGTTATGTCAAGTCAAGTCAAGTCAAGTCAAGTCCTGTAGTAAGTCAAGTCAAGTCCAAGTCAAGTCACCTTATTATTGTAATTTTACATGCAGAATTTGATCTTAATAAAGTTAAAAGACAAGATATAAGTAACAGTAAATTAAAATAATTTGGATTTGCATTGTAAATACTCATGTTCCGTAAAATACATCATGGAATCAAACAAAATTGTAACTTCATAAAATTATTTATTTTTCACTTCTGCCAACAGAAATGTTTTACATTTTCAACATTGAGTCCATAAAACAAACAGAGGTGGGTAGAGTACCCAAAAACTGCACTCAAGTAAAAGTAAAAGTACTTCTAGAAATATTTACTCAAGTAAAAGTAAAAGTACTAGTCTTGAATAGTTACTTGAGTAAGAGTAAAAGAGTATCGGATAAAAAAATCTACTCAAGTAGTTAGTTACTAGTTACTTTGGGTCATATATACTGAGCCTATTTTTATTTAGATATATAGATAAAATGTATGTAATGTATGTGTGCGTGTATAAACGTATATATTTCATCAGCCTTTACTCCAATTTATGTAATTTATTATAAAACCCTGTCTGTTTACTTAAGTAACAGATATAGGTGTCATGCCATAACATATTTTTAATACGACTGACTTTATATTAAATGTGAATTTAACATTGAAAGTTAATGTGATATAAATATTGCTACTAATCTTTCATTGTTCAGAAAGAGAGCAAATAACATTTACATTATTAAAGATAATTTTCACTGACAGTCTAGATTTCAATCACTCTCAGAAACTCCCATTAAAATCACTGAAACTGTTAACACTGTGAAATCAATATCTTAATTAAAGATTCGTACACACATCTGCACTTTGTTGTTCCTGCGAGAGAATTCGCCAGAAAGAGGTCTCCAGTCAGTGAGCGAGTGAAGGAAGCACCGGCATTTTAGCGATGACTCATCTGAACGCCTCTGATTGGCCAATGCTTTAATAAGATCAAAATAATCATGTGTGATTGGTTATAATGCGCAGTGCTGTAAAAACACATCTGTCTCTGGCTCAGCGCCAGCAAGCGATCACAGATCTGAAGCAGCTGATGATAGGCTATGACTTGCTGAACGTACTTGCAACGGTGTGATTGTATTTAAATTAATAAAATCTTAATCGGCTATTAAGTAAACTAATGTCACAGTGGTATCGTGTACTGTAATCGAATGTAGCCCAAGTTATTACCTGTTAAACAGTAGACAGCACACGCGGTGTTCATCTAATAAGGATCTCCATCGCTAGCAAATAATAGCCTTTGCAGATTTGCTTTCAATTCAGTGCAGTTCCATAGCCCCGTTTTCAACGCTGCTGATGTTAAACGTTACTTACAACTCCGAGTGAACCACTTCAAACACTCAGCGCGTGCGGCAGGGAACTGAACGAATCCTTCAAACTGATTCATGAACCAATTTACTCGTTTGCCAATTGGTTTGATCAAGCCTTTGAACAGAATTGACTCAAAAGAATGAATCATTCGCGACTGGACATCGCTCATTGCCCAGAGAAAAGTAGACGGCGCGTTTGGAATAAACTGAAGCAGTTATAAGATTTATTGCATTAAGATAAAGTAACGAGAGCAGCGTCGCCCACAGTAACGAAGTAAAAGTACAGATTTTTCCCCCAAAATTTACTCAAGTAAGAGTATAAAGTACCCATCTTTAAATATACTCCGAAAAGTATTAGTTACCCCAAAAACTTACTCAAGTAAATGTAACGAAGTAAATGTAATTCGTTACTACCCACCTCTGAAAACAAATAACAGCTAAACATCCAACAGACTCATCTCTGAACACCCCCCCCCCTCCTCCTCCTCCTCCTCCTCCTCCTCTCTCTCTCTCTCTCACACACAAAGGACGTGACATGACATGACATTCAGCCAAGTATGGTGACCCATACTCAGAATTCATGCTCTGCATTTAACCCATCCAAAGTGCACACACACAGAGCAGTGCACACACACACACACTGTGAACACACACCCGGAGCAGTGGGCAGCCATTTATGCTGCGGCACCCAGGGAGCAGTTGGGGGTTCGATGCCTTGCTCAAGGGCACCTAAGTCATGGTATTGAAGGTGGAGAGAGAACTGTACATGCACTCCCCCCACCCACAATTCCTGCCGGCCCGAGACTCGAACTCACAACCCTTCGATTGCAAGTCCGACTCTCTAACCATTAGGCCACAACTTCCCCTCAAACACAGTTTACATACAACATTAAACTTTCTTACATTTCTCCTCTCTCTCTCTCTCTCTCTCTCTCTCTCTCTCAAGTTCAAGTTGCTTTATTAGCATGACATTTGAGTTACAGTATTGCCCAATTTAGCATTAAGATACAGAATAAAATATGATTACAATAAAATACAATAAAAATAGCAGCAGCAGATAATATTTCTAATATTAATAATAGTAATTATATAGAATTAAGAATATAAAATAAAACAGTTGAATACAATAAATTATCCCTTTCGTATGGTGTGTATGGTGTATAAATATTTAGCAGCTATTGTGACTGCCGTCTCATTCTCTCCAAGTATATAGAGTAGTTTCTCCGAGTCATTTAGAGACAAGAATGAAGGATTAAAAGCTTCAAACTGTGGGAAGAATGTTTCTCTTGTAGTGCTGTATTTGGGAAGTGTTTCTCATCCTCTGTTTGATTCAGCTCACAGTGTTTGCCTCTCTTCTCTCGGTAGCCAGGATCTTTTATGTCTACCAATCTCTATTTCCAAATCATGATCACTGAGTCGATATTTTGAAAGGATTTGTCTTTCTTTTGATTGCTTGAGTGATAAGTACTTTGCCAGTTTTGTGGTTCTGTTTAGGGCCGAATAACACTGGAGTTTGGTTTGGAGCTCAAATTCATTTTTTTAATTTTTCATCATAATTATATACTTCAGATTTTTGTCAATTAGTTTCTGAATGTTGGGGTTGTGATTGGAGTCAGACTCAGTTTGGCTTTCCTTCATCAGGTGAAGCACGAGTGTGTTTCTCTCTCACTCACTCACTCTCTCTCTCTCTCTCTCTCTCTCTCTCACACACACACACACACACAATCTCTCTCTCTCAGAGTCATTAAAGTCATTACCTCTATTACAAGGTATTGCACTTGCAAAATATAAGATTCGAGAGTCTTGTCTGCAAGCCGAGCACGATGTGGCCTATCCCACCATGTATGCGCCACCGGTATGCGCGCTCATAATGGAAGCAACGCGGTCGCGACGCGCACGCGGTGCGACACGCTCGACGCCTCAGGGGCGCAACTGTCCGAGCGCTTTGGAAACAATGAGAAAGCGGCGCGACTAGCGATTTCCACGCGTTTTTAGGCGCGAATTATTGACGACAAAAGCGATGACCCTCAGTACCCCTCAAGCTGAGACTTTGATGTGATATCTGATCTAAGTGGGCGTGGTCTGCGTAAGGTAGAGAGGGCATGACTGAAGATGTCATGACATGACAACGCGATTCTCAGCCTGCGCTCCAGCTGAGTAATCTATTTTATTTTTAAAAAATAATTTATATATTTTATATTCAAACTGAAAACATAATGTGATTAACACTCAAGTCATTCAAGTCATCCTGTCTCAAGTCAAGTCAAGTCCCGAGTCTTTAACTTCCAAGTCCGAGTCAAGTCTCAAGTATTTTATTTTTTGTCAAGTCAAGTCACAAGTCATAAAAATAGCGACTAGAGTCGACTCGAGTCCAAGTCACCAAGTCACAAGTCCCCATGTCTGCTGAAAAGAGTACTCTTTTACTGCTTATTGCGCTTCAATGGTTTAAAAACTATGAATTAAATTGGCAAGACTTAAAAACATGTGCAGGTACAATTCTTCAACTGTCCCTAGTGTCCTTCAAGCTGAACATCGTTGAAAATATACAAATAATGTTCACTAAGGAGTTACCAGCCTAAGCCATGTGCCGTGGCTCAGCTCCGGATGACCCCAGCCCAATAACAAAAATGTGGCAGTGGGTTGCACAGAACAATACATATTATCCACACCCACTCAACATTAGAAACACACAGAGAAAAAGCCAGTGGCTAGATTTCTGTTATGAGTGTTTATAAAAGGGGAGGCTTGTGATTTCAGCTCTTCAAGCATGTCATGTGCGGCAGGCATTTCCGAGGGGCGGAAGAGGAACCCTGTACTGCTATGGAGTCACCATGGCCTTCGTTTTTTCAAGGTCAGCCAATCAGACATATCTAAGCAAGCGTATGTTATGTCTAGAAGAAGACAGTTGAGCCACAGATATTCTCTTCCTGTCATAGAGTAATGTGTTCGGCAGACAGCCAATGATGGAAGACTTCTGAGCTACTACTAGAAAGTTACGGAAAATATCACTCCATATACCGAAAATAAAATATTGAACAAACAGATATGCACAAGGGAATCCAAGCAAACGGCATGGAATATATTTCAAGTGATGTTCAAATGTGAGTTGTACAATCATATACAATGAAGCAGAAACTAGCGTGCTCAGATATCATTCCCACAAGGAGGGCTAGAGATAAATATTGTGTCATTTCTGCTGTGCCAAAGGGATTTGTGAAATTAATGATGGTTTTCAAACAAGGTTTTTCAAACACTTCCCCTGTTTTTCTTCCACTGGTTTTGATGATTCAACAGGTTTCTATGAAAAAAGTCAACTGGAGGTGAAGACTAGCCTATGCGTATATTATTGATATGAAAGAATATAAAAAGCTGATAATATACTATTCTATCTCCATGTAAACCAGGGGGGGCAATGCTGTACAACCTACTTTAACAGGATGATCAGGATTTATAAATGAAAATTGACTACAAAATGCCATGATTGGTCAATCATACTCAAGTAATAATGCAATAATGGTTATATGTGTTTGGAAAAGTCATTCACAGTAACACCATTAAAATTACATATTGATATTTTCCACAAGAATGTCATAATGGTACATCCTTTTATTTATTTATATTTATAAATTTTTTCAGTGAGGCCATCCCTAAAGAACCTACAATTAGAAATCTTCAATTCTTACATTCTTAATTTTCATTATAAAGAATCTTGTGTGGAAGGGAAAGGTTCTATGAATCTTTACAAATGGAACCATCAATGCCAAAAAAGAACCTTAATTTTTAAAAGTGTACCACGACTAATCATGTCCAAACCTGCAGCTTTCCAGAAGAAGACAAACCTAGCAACGGCAAGGTCATGGGTTCGATTCCCAGGAAATGCATGCGTTTCGTACCTTGAATGCAATGTACAGTACTGGATAAGTGTCTGCAAAATGCATAAATGTAAATATGCAACACTTCAGTATACAATGGTTTGAAATGTTGATCATTACAAAATTTAAATTTTTTGGATGACAGAAAACACCTTTTGTAGACAAACTACACCAAGCACCTTGGCATGTCATGAGATGCATTAGATCCTCATCTTAAATTATGTAATCTTTACAAATAAAAAACATAACATGAAGACGCAGATTTCCTGTTTTCTAGTCCATAACGTGCTCCTTGAAAAAAAAAATCTTGAACCTAACTTACTTTTGTTGCACGATTTCCCTTTCTTCCCATTACGGGAAACTCCAGGCATTTGCATAACCCACAAAGCATGCTGATGAACCAACATGCATCCATCCAAAATAGTTTTTCCATGTGCAACAAGACGTTTCTGAGATGCAATTCCTCAAAGTTCTCTGCTGGCTGCTATTTTTTCCAGTAACTCCCTTTTAGAAATCACGAGGAGATATTCTGAAGACCTAAAAATTACAATGGTGCTGGGTTATATTTATAGCATCTAATGTATAAAACATGCTTTATATTAATTTTAGCTCGTGTTTTGACAAATGAAGTCATGCAAAAGGATGACATGTATAATCGTCCCTGGAAGACCGTTATTATTCTCTGTGAAGGATTTCAGTACTTCATCTGAGATACTGAATTGTGTGGAATACAGCAACATTAAATACCTACAAGTGTCGGTTTAAGCTTTAGTTATGATGTTTCTAAGGTGTTCTATGTAGTTCTTAATGCACTGAAATTCGTGGTTGCTACTGGACCAAATCAAAATATCTCAAAGTATCTGTGATAGTCTTGTCTCTAGATATGGCTTGTGTCCCACCTTCAAAAGCAGGCTAAGTCGGAGATAATTTCTGCTCTTTTTTTATCATCCACCAGGCCAGAATTGCCAGTGTAATCATATAAAAGAGTAGCAAACTCCTATCCTTAATAATTTACATGAGTTTAGCTATATATAGCTGATGTCTTTATTACCCTTTATTAATTTCGGTTAGAGGTTAGTTTAGATCACTATCCCAAACTCTGAATAATAATAGCAATGCTTGCTTTTGCAAACACCACTAATAAGGGCTGTAAATGCAGGACTGTTTTAGCATCATAGGTAGCTGTAGGGAGGCATGATTCTGGTTCTCTGACTCACAAACTCTTTATGGGAGTTATTGAGTTTCCAGACGCGGTTGATCTGGGATGAATTGTGGCAGTGGAAACATATCCTCCTTTCCCTGACGAGCCTGTTAGAATGTTCTAGTGAGAGACAGACCGACAGAGAGACAAGAAAGAAATGATGATATGAGAGAAACAATATGCGGCCCTGTTCTGTGTCACCTTTCCAAAAGAAAAGGTTTTCTTTACACAACCAGCCTGACATCTAGTGGCGACATGCACCCCAGTGTCTGCTTTAGCGTACGGTTCTCATCATATGAAAAATGAGCTCACATTATTGGTACTCATTTTGGAATGGTTACGCACTAGAAGTAGATTCCTAGCATAACGGGAAGTGAGTGAAGATTATAAATGGAATTATGTTCAGAATGGAATATTAGCATCCTACTGTTCAGTTGACACTGTGTGCCTACTATGTTTTAAAAATCACAAGTGAAACACAAATAAGTGGAATTAATCCACTATATGTAGAGAGCGAGAGAGAGAGAGAGAGAGAGAGAGAGAGAGAGAGAGAGAGAGCTTCTCAAGAACAGAGGACTCAACTGGAGAGAAGAAGCCTAACTACCCTCTTATTCAGTCCAGTGTCCAAGGAGGTTCACAGAGAGCCTAACACTCAGAGCTTACTGGCCTGTGAAGCTCTGCAGAGTGGAGGCCAAAATATATCACCTCTTAAATGAGAGCTGGTCTAGAGACACTCCGCACTAATATCAGTTGCCAAGGAGTCTCCCAGAGAGCCTAACAAATTAACATACTACACTACTGCCTAGCCGAGCTCTAGGAGTGTTAGCCTCAGAATGAATGACTCTCTAAATCGAGAAAACAGCTAACAACACCACACGCACAAAATATCTTGTAAGGAGGCTCACAGAGACCCCTCAACTCACAGATGCTGTCCTAGTGAAGGCCTTAATGAAGATAACTATCTGCAGTGAAAGGACACCTGATGACACTCGCAGTAGATAGCCGAGCTCTAGGAGTGGAGGCCTGATGACTCTCTAAAACGAGATGAGACCTAACTATGCCCCACACACATGCCGATGTAGCCCGAACAAGCCTAAACACACAATCAACAGTGGTGGACACTGCATTGCTATTGATGTTTATGGCTTTGCGAATCTACATCGGCATCAAAACACGGCAAATTCAATGTGTTCGCTTTTAGCTGCGATTTCAAAAATGGTGGTCAAAATTTCTGTTCATCTTGATGGTCATGGTAACCCCGCCCTCAGCCCCTGACACAACAGTTCTTGCTTCTAGACCAGCAATGGTTTGGTGCTACTTACGAACCCCTTTTCCTGGTTCGGAGCTGGTGCTTTGGGTGTTGAAATACAAAGAACCAATTTGAAACTAGACTCTGGCTCCGAACCAGCACTCAAACTGCTTTGGTGGAAAAGTGGTTACAGAGATCCTACAACCTGCAAAATTATGTCCTAGCGGAGCTCTGGCAAGCAGATGCCTCAATAAAGAGAGCTCTCTGTATAAAGAAAGAGTTCCTTACCTGTCTCTTGTAGTCAGTCTCATGAATGCATCATACCAAAGCAGCAACATTCCTCTCTCACTCATGAAACCAAAACAGAACTGACTAAAACTGCAATTCATCAACTGGCTGCTAAAGGCTGGCCCCAAAAGGGAGTCAGTCCCATAGACTCCCCATGTTCAAGTGCCCAAATTTACAGCAGAAAAAAAAAAAAATGTTTACAGCCTGGTACAAAAAGTGGTTTTGGTCTATATAGCTAATTGTGCCCTTTATGACAACTGTGGGGGGGGGGGGGGGGGGGTTATAACTCATCCATTTAAATTATATTAAGCCTTAAAGTTCTGCATAATTAAGGGTGCGGCCACTTGAGTGACAGGTGGATTGCTGCTTCTGTAACCACCATCGAGCTAGGTGGGCGTGGTTTCAGCAACCAGCTCCCGCCTCTTCACCCATTTTCGATTATCTGGGAGTGACGCGCTACCAAGATGCCAACGACTGGCTCCGCCCACTTTAGGCTTTAAAAACACTCTTCAGAAACCTATGAGTGACGTCACAGACACTACGTCCATGTTTTCATACAGTCTATGATCATACCTAAGGCATCCAGCTTGCTCGAAGAGAAGACAGCATTCCACCCAAAATAGCATCCCACATCAATTGAAAATAGGGATGACACAAGTGGAGCTTTCATTGAGAATTCCTTTCAACGAGCGCATTCTGCTCCCTCAGCAGCTAAACGCATGTGCTCTTAACTCATGTACAAACAAACATTTTCTGAAGACAAGAAAGAGGATGACGTATTCCACAGGTGCACTTTTATCATCATAGGCTGCCGCCTACCAATGTCAAGTCCATTGTTGTGTTTAGACTCATGCTTCAGACACCAGTCATGCTGGAGGCATTCCCCATAGCCCCTTTAGGGGACGCAGCGTGAGTTCCCTTTCAAATGGGAACGGTCCTGCTTCTACAGTATATGGCAGGTTTTGCATGCAGCTTGTTGCTAAAATAAATAGTGTCATTTAAACTAGTTGGCCTGCTAGCATTTAACATGAACACAAACTTTCGTTGATATCTTGGGGAATCACCCTTTCGAAACAAAGAAATAAAAAATAAAAAAGTGAGTCAGGCGGGAATGTGATGACACCTGTGCCAAAACAACATCTGAACCATAACAACAGATTTGTTTCTTAATTGCTCGTATGCCATTTTTAATCTGGTATTGGAAATGTTTTCTTACCGTCTAGATCTGCTTTGATATGATGTTGACCGGTAACCATAGCGATTCCAAATCTTGAAATTCACTAAAGCACAGCTATCCTGCATGTAACATGCAATTTTCCAAGTTCATTCTGACCAATTGTTTTACTATTCACCATGTAATAAACGAATACTGTACAAAAGTCACAACATCGATACTTTTTTTGTCCCATGCATTACATTAAATATGAAAATAGTATGCAAAAGTGTTTGTCTAATTTTATTGGGGGTTACTCAATTCACATTTTACATATGGAACCACTTTGCACAATTCAATTTAAGTTAAGCCAAATAATTATTTATTTGACTACTCCTAAGTGAAAGCATAAGGTTAGTTATGTAGCTACTTGCACATATATCTGTTTGATATATCATCTTATTACAGCTAATGCAACCTGATGCAATTTTGTTCTTCAAGATTTTGCAAATAATAAACAAAAAAGGGGGTTATTTTGGCATTGACAACATCAAATCCGCACATGGATCTATATTGGCATTATGAACATTTCTATGTCCAAGGAAATAACCAGCTCAGAGTTGAAATATGTAATTACAGTAATTCCATCATGATGTGAATGCAACTGTTTCCCAAAAGCAGTGGTGTGTAATATAAGAAACTAAAGCATCTCATCGGTGTTTATTCTCACTCTTACATAAGCTCTATGACTGCAGGGCAAGAATTTTTCATGCCCAAACCTGAACTGCTGACATGGGCCCATCCTCAGAATGGGCATATCCATCTCCACAAAATGACAACATACACAGGTGACCATCTTCCATGCCACAAAACATCCAGGGAGAAAAGTATGTGGGCCTTTATGACATATTATATTTTTGTGATTAAAAAATATGAATAGTGGCGCCATTTCACAAATTTGTTTAATTCTTCTTGCTCCTTTCCTCTCACTTTTTTCCATTAAGGAAACTCTAAATTAGAGTAGGATAACCTTTCTTCAGTGGGATGACAAATGTTCTCTGCATCATTGTTTTAATTATGATTTCTGTTTTTATTTTTGGGTTGGCATTCCTCCTCCTCTCTGTATTTATTCATCATGATTCCACATTTCCTACCAGTTCATCCACCTGTTTAACTGCAACCAAAGTTCCACTGTTGTGCCTGGAAACTCGTCAGTGGGTATGGATGAATCATATGAAAATGGTTATTCTGGGGGTGAAATCTATTCCCATCTGTGCAATCAGCAGACTGGAATGCCATGGCTTCGCCATCACACCAAACATCATGCTGCTTCACAGACTCAGCTTCCAGATTAGATTTTGTCTGTAATCACTGTCTGCAACAGTGAGGAGATAAGTAATTAGCAACAGAAATGAGATAAGGACACGTTTATGAATCAGAAGATTGTAACCAGTTATGTGTGTGCTCTAATCCCTAATTTTAGGAAGCCAATTTTTGCCAAATAATAAAATGTTTTGGTAAATCATAATTATGTAATAAAAAGTCATGACTGATGATCACAACTAAGTATGTTACAATTCCCGCTTATCTCATACTGTAATTATGACTTAGTATCTAAACATTTTTAACTTCATGTCAAAATTATGACAGATTTTGATGTACAGTCGTGGCCTAAAGTTTTGAGAATTACATAAATATTGGAAATTGGAAAAGTTGCTGCTTAAGTTTTTATAATAGCAATTTGCATATACTCCAGAATGTTATGAAGAGTGATCAGCATCAGCATAGAATTGCATAGTCCTTCTTTGCCATGAAAATTAACTTAATCACAAAAAACCTTTCCACTGCATTTCATTGCTGTCATTAAAGGACCTGCTGAGATCATTTCAGTAATCGTCTTGTTAACTCAGGTGAGAATGTTGACGAGCACAAGGCTGGAGATCATGTCAGGCTGATTGGGTTAGAATGGCAGACTTGACATGTTAAAAGGAGGGTGATGCTTGAAATCATTGTTCTTCCATTGTTAACCATCGTGACCTGCAAAGAAACGCATGCAGCCATCATTGCGTTGCATAAAAATGGCTTCACAGGCAAGGATATTGTGGCTACTAAGATTGCACCTTAATCAACAATTATAGGATCATCAAGAACTTCAAGGAAAGAGGTTCAATTCTTGTAAAGAAGGCTTCAGGGCGTCCAAGAAAGTCCAGCAAGCGCCAGGATCATCTCCTAAAGAGGATTCAGCTGTGGGATCGGAGTGCCACCAGTGGAGAGCTTGTTCATGAATGGCAGCAGGCAGGTGTGAGCGCATCTGCACGCACAGTGAGGCCAAGACTTTTGGAAGATAGCCTGGTGTCAAGAAGGGCAGCAAAGAAGCCACTTCTCTCCAAAAAAAAACATCAGGGACAGATTGATCTTCTGTAGAAAGTATAGTGAATGGACTGCTGAGGACTGGGGCAAAGTCATATTCTCCGATGAAGCCCCTTTCCGAATGTTTGGGGCATCTGGAAAAAGGCTTGTCCAGAGAAGAAAAGGTGAGCGCTACCATCAGTCCTGTGTCATGCCTACAGTAAAGCATCCTGACACCATTCATGTGTGGGGTGGCTTCTCATCCAAGGGAGTGGGCTCACTCACAATTCTGCCCAAAAACACAGCCATGAATAAAGAATGGTACCAAAACACACTCCGACAGCAACTTCTTCCAACAATCCAACAACAGTTTGGTGAAGAACAATGCATTTTCCAGCACGATGGAGCACCGTGCCATAAGGCAAAAGTGATAACTAAGTAGCTCGGGGACCAGAATGTTGAAATTTTGGGTCCATGGCCTGGAAACTCCCCAGATCTTAATCCCATTGAGAACTTGTGGTCAATCCTCAAGAGGCGGGTGGACAAACAAAACCCCACTAATTCTGACAAACTCCAAGAAGTGATTATGAAAGAATGGGTTGCTATCAGTCAGGATTTGGCCCAGAAGTTGATTGAAAGCATGCCCAGTCGAATTGCAGAGGTCCTGAAAAAGAAGGGCCAACACTGCAAATACTGACTCTTTACATAAATGTCATGTAATTGTCGACAAAAGCCTTTGAAACGTATGAAGTGCTTGTAATTATATTTCAGTACATCACAGAAACAACTGAAACAAAGATCTAAAAGCAGTTTAGCAGCAAACTTTTTGAAAACTAATATTTATGTAATTCTCAAATTTTTGGCCACGACTGTAGATTATGACTTAATTTCAATTTGTGATGTCAATTATGAAGTAAAATCTCAACTTTTATTTGTCATAATTATAATTTTTCAAGTCATAATTGTGACTTTCTCAGATGAGACTTAGTTTCTCATAAATATCAATATTATGGCAGTATCTCAAAATTTAGACTTTTCAAAATTTCATAATTTACTTGGTATATAATATTTTCTACTTTTATGTCATAATTATTTTAATTTTTCCATATCTTCATTCTGTCTTTATCTCATTTATGACTTAGTATCTCAATTTCAACTATCAATGCCATAATTATGACATTATTTCATTATTTATACTTTTTATGACTATCTATAAGCAAAGATCTAATAATTATTATTCATTATTTTTGTCATAATTATAACTTTTTATGTCATGATTGTTTTTTTTTTTTAATCATCATAACGTTTGTTTACCAAAGCATGATCTGGGGGAGGTGGCGGGGTGCAGAAAATAGGCTTCCATACTAACCTAAATATGAGCTTGTTTTGTCATCTGCTATTGGTTAAAGGGTCCATTAACAGAACATAAACAATTCAAACTCACCATCAGACATTAACATATCTTTGCTGCACATCACAGCTTTGAGAAAAGCTCAGAAATGACCTAATCAGAACTCTCAACACTTAGGGTCTCATTTTTTAAATTTACTTATGATAAAATTTTATACTGATTTTAACCTACATCAAAAGTGAGAAACAGTTCAGATTTGCATAGCCATAAATGGGTATAAAAATGTTAAGCATTGATGTGCTTATACACATTGCACTTACACACATATCTTTATGTGGCCCAATGTCCATCATTTCATTGTACCTCAAGAGGAGATGATGGCGATTTACGAGAAAGCTGAAAAATACTCATTAAGTGATGGTGGTCCGTAGGGACATGCTCGAGACAGACCCGGGTAACCTGTACTCTACGCCGATGGCACGGTTCCTGGACCTCCAGGCGCAAACCGCTGAGATGACACTTGTTTTTTTGATGAGTGAGCTCTTGTTATTTAATGAGGGGAAGACAAAAACCAAGTTTTACATATCTGGCTCGGAAAGTATTCCAGAGCCTTCCAGCTGTTGGACATGTCCCATTCGAAAAGCAATAAAGATGATATGATAAAAAGACAAATAGCAATGCTGTGTACACCAGCAGTGTAATAGTCCACATGTAAGAATGAATGAGACAAAAGACAGTTATAAAAAGCCATTGCATTTAATATTGTTTATATTGTTTGTATTGTTTATACTGTTACACATATTGCAGATCATGTAACCGTACTGTGGTAGTTTCAAATATTAAATGTACCATGGTGGTATATAGGCCAAAGTACTATCATGTATACTATAATGTGTCACAATGATCATATTAGATCACTATACCATGGTACTTTTGATACGTATATAGCAGGGTACAAATGATTTCTGTACCACGGTATTGAAATGGTGCTCCATGATTGTTAATGATACTAATTTGCACTGACTGTTAAAACCATGATTGTGAATGACACATGCATTTATTTTATTTGGACTCATGATACATCAGAAATTGCAATTACATGAGACCAAATCCAAATTTTATACAATACATACTATATTATAATATTATTATTTATTTTTTTGTTTTTGTTTGTTTTTTTGGTGATAACGGACCACTTTCAAAAGCCCCTGCTACAAATTCAAGCACAATACGCTCTTGTCTTGGAGGGCTAAAACATTCATTGTTGCCCAATTTTCACACTTCTCCGTGCTGACATCAGAAGTGCCCTCGTATAAGGAATGAGGTAAGACTGACAAATCACTGACAACAGTATAAGGACACTCATTCTGTAATGTGTGCTCCTTTTCTGGTCATTAAATTCATTACTGTGGCAGGCACCACTGTTGCAATCAAACTGAAACCCATCCAGCATGAAAAATATTACTGAACCTGCGTTCAACTTTCTGTTTTAAAGATTTGAGCTCATGGACCAGTTTACCAAAGCCTGTTGTAATAGGTTTAAATGGTTTGCAAGCCATAACATTGCGTCAGAACATGAAACACTGTTGATCTGTTCCGCCAATGGTGTCAAAACAGAAGTGTATTCTAGGTTAACATTGTCATATTGGGTTTACTTGTAGGGTGGCTTTTAGAGGGTACGTTCAAGTATGCACAAAAATCGACTACCACAGAAACATGCCAGAGCCGTGAGTTCATCTCCACTATATCATCATTTAACCTCTAATAAAAGCCACTGGAAAGTCTTTCTTTTAGTGAGCATAACATGACACTGTTTGCTAGCTTAGCTTATTAAGTCAAATCATTTTCACACACATGCACATGAGCAATCACACCCACAGTGCACCAAAATGGACTTATCATGTGCATACTTTTAGGTTTAAAAAATGTGGTTGGTTTAGGTGTTTTTGAGTCTGTTTCAGTGTTGCATAAAATTCAGGATGAAAAAAAAAATAAAAAAAAACAAGAGGAGGAACCTACTTAAGTATAATTCACCACTCACACAATTCAACTTAAGAACTGAAGACTCTTTTATAAGACTCCTGCAACTGATCATACCTTACTTATGCTTTCTAAGAATTGTTTACTCGTTTAAAACAAAACCATCCATTACTGAAATCTCTTGATTAATTTATGACGTTCGCCAGGGAATCAGTTTTCACCTGTAACATCCAATCATATCTTCATTAATACTTTAAGAAACGTTTTGCGTCTTGCTTTGAACAAAACCAAAAAATATTTAAATCTATTAATAGACCAAAACTGACAACATTTAAATATCTTAATAGAACAATATTTTGTAAAATATTTAAATCTCTAAAAGGTGTCATCGGATACAAAATTCACTTTTGTTGCTGTTTGAACATAAATGTGTGTTGGAAGTGGGTCGCCGTGATTTTGCCAAGTAAGTCATGTTCCTGGATCAATATCTTCTGATGATCCTGGATCAACATTACTGTCCAAAAATATAGACTTAACCCAATCCCTACCCCTAAACATAACCCTACCCTTAATTTATTGGAAGTGTGTACACATCCACCCTATAATGATAAAAATTCACCCAGTGTTTTTTTTTTTAATCCCTATTTTCAAATCACCTTTCTCAAATCAGACTGTTCTGAGATTCCTGTCAGAATGACGTAGTTCTGCACAGGCCCCTCCCACGATAGTTGATTGACAAGGCCGTCTTACCTTAGACCCGCCCTGAGTGAGCTGTAAGCTGTCCTCCATTGCGTCGACTCTGGTGCAGGGGAATTACACGATTGAGGTGTTCTGTTGTTGGATGTAATAATAAACATAGCAGCCGTCATTTACTCCTGACATCTGAGGATTAACATTACTTTCATTTTTGAAGGAAATGCGCCGATCCCTAATCTGCCTAAATGTGTTTAAGTTTGTGCGAATCAATCGTGATCCAGCTTCATCAGTAGAAGTGAGTATAAGGGTTTTTTGTGAATCTTTCCTAATATGCTAGTTAGCAAGTACAGTGGCTGAAGTTTATAGTCTGCTCGTCACCCCACGAAGAGAGGGCCAGGGTGAGCAGAGCTCATTAGCATTTAAAGCAACATGGACTAGAACAGAGTGCTAAAAACAGAGCTGATTTTGACAGGGTAAAAATGGTGTTTTTTTCACTACCATTGAGAAATTTTAATCAAAGTATGCTATAGACTTTTCATTAAGACCCTAAAGAATCATATCAACTTGTGGAAAATGAGTATCCGATGACCCCTTTAATCGAACCAAAACTGACTTACATTTAAAACTCTTTATGGAACGAAACCAACCAATATTTAAATCTATTAAATAGACCAAAACTGAACAATATCTCTATCTACTAATAGACCAAAAAAGACCAACAGTTAAATCCCTTATTCAAACCAAACGACCAACATTTAGAGCTTGTATTAGAACAAAACCAACCAATATTTAAATCTATTTATATATCAAAACTGACCTCTGTTGAAATATATTAATAGACCAAAACATTAAATCTCTTATTCAAACCAAAAAATATTTAAAGCTCTTAATAGAAGAAAACCAACCAATATTTAAATCTATTAATAGACCAAAATGAGCAACATTTAAGTCTCTTAATGGAACATTTTGTTTAATATTTAAATCTCTCAATGGAACAAATCGACCAATGTTTAAAACTATTAATAGACCAAAACCGACCAAAATGTAAAGCTGTTTTAAAACAATTTGCATTATAAAAAGCACTACAAATACATTTGATTTGAATTGTTATTTTAAATTCATTGACAAATCAGTTCAGAATGGCACATATCTGTGCACCAACTCAAGCTCTGTGGCAGCAAAACATATTCTGCTGTAAAAGAAGACAGAATGTTTCTTTAGATCCCAGATTAGCATGAGTCAGGCCTGTTTGGTCTGCTATCACTCATCCAAACCTGCAGGCTTAGACTGCGTCTGGATGTCATAACCCTTAATCAGCCTCGCCAAACCTCAGAGCAGGCTCTTCATAACCTGCAGGCCTCTCTAAGGCACGTTCCAGCCGTACCCCTCTCGTGCTCCCGTCCGCACATACCAATTAGATGCTGTTACAGCCCAGTATGTCATATCTGTTCAGACAGACGATATGAAAAGCATCTCAGAGGCACTCAAATTAAGTGCATGCCGACCTCTGATTTTCATTCCTTGGATGTAGTATTGATGTGAGTCTTGTTTCATGTCCTGCTTCTCACCATGACCTCTGCTGATTTACTGTTGTGTGTTTTGTGAGTTGACACCTCAAACACGGCTCAATGCCCCATACTGGAGGTCAGAAAGTCAACAGATTTACGCATGACCACAAAACCAGCCAGAATTACAACACTGCAAAAGAAAATGTTTCTTACTCAGTATCATAATCTGGTTTTCCAGTACCAATATCTAAACTTCCTTACTACTAAACATTCAACTTAAGATATATTTATTTGAGAAGCAAAATTACTTTAGAAAGAGTCTTATTTTTTCTTATTTTATTTTCTGAAAAAAAAAAAAAAAAAAAACTCAAAATTGAGTTGTTGCTTAAAACAAGAAAAATTGCCAAAGATCTGCCAAATATATTTTTGTATCAAACATTTTTCTGAACCCATTCACTGAAAAATAATAATGGATGAATGTAGAAACTTTTGCTGTTTTTACTAGCTTTTGACTTGCTTAGTTGGGGACGCTTGACTGATAAGTCACACAAGTGCACACAAGTAAGGGGCGTGTCCACTTCTTGTGATGGGGGAGGTGCCTGTGTTGCATCGCATGTTCTTGAATTTTGGGGGCGGGGCTGTCAAAATGGGTGTGTGTTGGTTTTGGTGAGTTCAAATATAAACATTGTGTCTCAGAAAATGCTCACTGCACTTTTTATATCTTACACCATTCTCAAGTAAATGTAGACATTTTAAATGGGTCATTTGTACTGGGAAACAAGAAAAAAATACTGAATAAGAACATCATTAACCATCACTCCTCCAGAAACCGTCTTGTGGACTTTAGGATCAGTGTGTGATTCTCATTTGGGCTATTAGCACTTAGACCTTCATCCCACGTTAACAATTGTTGTAGAACTAGTACTTGGTCCCTGTTTAGAGATTGACTTCTAATGAGGTGTTTGTAAATCCTCCACAGTCCTTTCATATTGTGTGAAGGTTCTGACAGGTCAGCCTTCCCATGCTGTTGGCCTCATATGCAGCTCAGATGTTTGAATTGAGCCATCGAAAGGAAATTCCACAGAGTGCATAATTCTGTAAAATCAGTCTGCAAATGTGGCATCCCATAGGTGGAAATCAGATGTAAATCTTTAAAACTCAGGGTGGAGCTTCAAATAATTCTGAGAACCTTCCTTTGGGGAGGGTGTACCTCAACAGACACGAACCAAACCTCATGCACATGCTGCTTTGTCCAGAATATTATGTTTGTTTCACAATTGAAACATTTCTAGAACATGCCAAGGTTTTTTGTTTTTTTTGTTTGTTTTTTTTTTTACTCGTTTTTGAAGAAAAAACTTTAAACCAGTCCTGTACAACTGTGTAGTAAAATAAAATTAGAGGAAGTAAATGAACATCCTTGATCACCCATTTTGGTGATTTACATCATCAGGATGTACTATGTTCTGCAAACAACTGGTTAGATAATACAAAGTTTGGAAAAGCTTTGTTTCTCCCATCACTAACTCAACAAGTATAAAAATAATGAACAAGTCCAACACTTTTTACTATATCTTAACTGTAATACGCATATACAATAATAACATTACAGTAAAGTGTAAAGGTACAGCCAACTATGAATTCCCTCTAAATTCATCTGACAGATTTTTATAGTAGTCTTAGTAATCAAATCCCCAATGCAAAGCATGCTGGGTAATCAGCAGTGCAACAAAATAACTGATATGCCTGCAAACTGGAACCTTTGACAAACATCAGAATAAGATGCTGTTAAAATAACCAGCCAATTTTAATAATTCTACAACATGTGTAACAGTTACACAAAGCCTTATAAAGTTTCCAGAAGACATTAACACTGTGGCTTATATATATACGGCTGACTTTAGATCGTGATTTATGGGGAAAAGTGATGCTAAAGTTGTTAACTTGAACTTTCCTACTTTGTAGAGCAACTATATGACTAACTTTCCATAAACTGGCAAATTATACTTTGAATCAGTGTGTGCTTTTTATCATTGAAATGAAAACCTTTCATCATTGTAATAAAAGACATGTTTTGGGAGTTAAAGGATCACGGTGAGCTGCAAACAGGTTTACCACTGACCTGTGGTGAAATTCTTACAGCGTTTTTGTCCTTTTGTCTTTACTTTCCCCGTCTGGCAATTTCATGCCAAATGTTTGCCCCAGCCACTGGAAAATTTACAGTAAAGAAATTGATTCCATGTTGAGTCAGACATTTTGTTCATAGCCACAAGCCAGTGTGTGTGCGTGTGTGTGTGTATTTTTCTTTATGTGGTTTTTAGTTATTTAGCTGATGCTGCTTATCCAAAGCATAAACTTAGGACAGTGTTAGTTGAGAAATATACGTTGCATTAAACAGCTGAAGTGTGCAAGCCTGCTGCATGTACACTACAATTGAAACATTTGAGGTCAGTTCGATTTTATTCAGCAAGGGGCCATTAGATTGATCAAAAGTGACAGTAAGGATAATTGTAATGTCACAAAATTTATATTTTTTAATTTCTAATGTTTTGTTTTTAACTTTCTTTTCATCAAATAATCCTGAAAAATAAATCTTTTATAAATGTTTCTTTAGCAGTAAATCAGCATATTAGAATGATTTCTGAAGGATCATGTGACATTGAAGACTGGAGTAATGATGCTGAAAACTCAGCTTCAAGGGAATAAAATACATTTTAAAGTATATAGTATATATTACAGCTATTTTAAACTAATATTTTAAAATATTACTGTTTTTACTGTATTTATGATAAAAAAAAAATCAAGCCTTGGTGCATTAAAAACGTTTTTCTTACTCTACTGTGGCAGTAACAAATCTCATTACTCAATGGGATGATAGTGTCCTTCAGTTGTCTGTGCCATTAAACATTTTAACACATCATTGCATTATATTGCTAGAAGTGTTTGCGTTCACTTTTTTGCATGCAAGAGTATCTTTCAGGCTTCAAATTTCTTGCTCAAAGGCTCAAATGTAAGCTGAAAACAGCAACCCTCCTGTTCTGAACTGAAACCCCTTCTGGGTTTTGAACCCACAACCTTTGGGCTTCCAGCCCTGATCTTTATCTACCACCAATCAGTAGCTCCCTGGTGATCTCGGCTCTTAACATATTGGGTTACCTCTCCTTGTTTAAATAAGCAAGAGGTCAGATTGGTAGAGTGCTCACCCAATCAATCACTGGCAGCTCTGAGCATTTGGAGCTCAGACCATTTCAGGGGTCATTTTCACGAGCCAAAAACTGAAAACTTTTTATGTGTTTTGCTTGTTCGTTTAAACAACAATGGTGTTTTGGGGACTGATATTTTGAAACAGGTTGCAAAGTGCAAGTTCTTGAAAACGCTACCATTACCCAATTCGGTGATGAGTTTGGTATGTAGACATGCACAGTACGTGTCAATTTTAAAGGCAAGTGCGAACAAACACACTCAACAATGGCGGAGTACATGGTAGTGTTGTTGCTGCTCAAGAGTTTTTGAACCCTTCTTCAGCAAAATGTGGATTTACTTCACCAATATTACAACCAACAGTGGAGATGCATCATATACAACATATAATCGTCACTTCCCTTCAGGTACTGTTTACCAACAAGGTGACAGTGCCAACTACTGGCCTGGCATATGTAATACAGCACTTTTGCCTGCTTCCGCGGATACGTGTAAACGCATATAGTTTTGAAAACATTGTTGTGTATTTGTGAAACTTTTTAAAAATGCAAGGAAAAACCCTTTCCTTTTTTAACTACATCGTTGTTGTGTAAACGAAGCCTCAGTTTGAACCATCAGGACATATAAAATGAAAGGGCCACTTGCTGGGGAAGTAAATCTTTTTATTTAGTGCTCTCAGAATAAACCATCTTCAAAATCTTTGTTGAGTACGAAACACATTAAAGGCTGTTTTTCATTCAGCCATTTCTTGTCCAAGCCTGCATGTTGAGGTGACAAAACTCTCTTTTGACCCAGGGAGATTTATTAAAGGGGTCATAGGATGCTACATCCACTTTTACAAGTTGTCTGAAATTAAATGTGTTGATAAAAATCCACCCAGTGCTTTTTTTTTTATCTACTCAAATTTTTACCCCTTTCTCAAATCAAGCCAATCTCTGATGCCTGTCTTTGTGACGTCACACTGACAGGCCCCACCCACAATAGTTTGATTGACAGTGTAATTTCAGTAAAGACTGGACTGGCGTCTTACCTTAGACAAGCCATAAGTGACTGGCATCATTCCGCCATTGTTTCACCACCGGAGCAGATGTAGACAAGAATGAGAGGTTTTCGGTGGTTGGATGTAATAATGAACATTAGCAGTAATCATTTACTCCCAACATCTGAGCCACTGAATATGCAGTGGATTACCTTGGTTTCTGAAGGGAATGCACCCCCGATCTACCTAAATGTGTCTATGTTTGTGTGAATCATTCGTGATCCAGTTTTACCAACAGAAGAAGTTATTTAAAGTTTTTTAAAGAATCTTTGCAAATCGCCTTTCCCGATAATGTGCTAATTAACAAGTTTCACGATTAATGCAGCTAAAGTAAACGGTCTCTCTGAGAGTGGCTCGAAGAGAGGGGCGGGGTCGGCAGAGTTCATTAACATTTAAAGGAAAATGCTACAAAACTGCGTGCTCTGAACAGAGCTGTTTTTGACAGGGTAAAAAATGGTTTTTATACTACCATTGAGAAATTTTAACCAAACTATGTTACAGACTTTCCATTAAGACCCTAAAGAATATCAACTTGTGGAAAATGGGTATCCTATGACCCCTTTAAATCCTCTTAAAATAATAATATAGTTTTATATTTGCTTATTGCTTTTCTTAAGATTTTTGAAACCCAGCTTCACTTCCAAAGTCATTCCATGCCAAACATATCAGTCATCCATGATACCAAAGCAGTTTTCAGAGTTAGTGCTGATCACAAACAAATGCAGAGACATTTTTCTGAATTTTTCAAAGAAACTTTGGTCTGTGTTCTTCACTTAAAGCCTTCTACACACTGCACAATTTTCGTCTGTTCCTGATGAAAGATTGGCATCGTGAAAACAATTGTGTCGATTTCTGTGATCGTGGATTTTAATCTGTGGTCCTATGTCATTCATACTACATACTAATAAGGAAAAAAAAATGCATAGCCTGAATGCACTGTAAGTCGCTTTGGATAAAAGCGTCTGCTAAATGCATAAATGTAAATGTAAATTCAGTGAGAGCAGTTCAAAGATGGCCGTTGACATGGTCTTGCGACCAAAGATAGCCTATGATCATTTTCTAACAGTGTCAGGAATTCAGCATGATCATCGCAGTGTGGGTCTGCTGCCACAACTCACGTTTACTGACTAGCCAATAAAAATGCTACATTAAATCAGCATGACTCGGCGCTAAAACATAACACTGCTTACCTCAAGCTCTTAACCTTTCTTTTTTCACCTTCCTCTTCAGGTAGGGGTGTCAAATTCAGTTCCTGTAGGGCTGGAACCCTGCAGAGTTTAGCTTCAACCCTAATTAAACACACCTGATCAACTAATCAAGTCCTTCAGGCTTAGATGATAACTACATGGTATGTGTGCTGGAGCAGGGTCGGAACAAAACTCTGCAGGGCTCTGGCCCTCCAGGAATTGAGTTTGACACCCCTGACCAAAGTCTAATGGACCAGCCGAGAAGAAAAGTTTATTGCTCAGAGGTTTCTCTTGCACAGCTTGATGGAGTCATGTTGCGTTATACTTAAATGGTAAATATGTATCAACTTAAAGGTCTCAGACGTTCATCGTACAATTCTTTAGGATAAATAAAAAGATGAATTAAGTGTATATAAGTGTATATATATCTGACTAATTTGAGGTGTGTTTTTCCACTATTTTAAGATGTTCTCTACAGCAAACATCCTGGTTAACAATGGTGTTTGTTTTTGAGTGGCTGGACTTTACACAACCATGTGCACATGTATTTGTTTAACTGGTCATTGACATGGTCAGCAGCATAACAGACATAGAGTGCTGGGTTGATTACTTAAATTATAATCTTTTACTGATTACATTACGGACTACGATTTTCAAGATTACTCATTTTAGGCTATGTTTTCTGACTACTTTCGAACTACTTTTTAGATTCATTTTTACCTTGTTTATAGATTTAAATGGCATTATTTTTATATTTTAAAGAATAATAATAAAATGTATGGTCATAAGACAATATCAAAGAACAAGCAAATATATTGTATTGAAATATTAACTTTAAATCTCAGAGGGATTTCAAGTAAATATTTTAAGGTCAAGGTGGTTTGACAAAAAATGTAAAAAGAAAAAGAATCGGGAAGAATCAGTAAATTATTAATAATATACTGCCATTATGTGAATAATCTGTAATCATTTAATCCATAAACTGAAATCTGATTATGAGCATTTTAAAATGTAATATAATTACAAGTTCTTAATTTTTGGATTCAGATTACATGTCATCAGTTACTAACAAGCATCAACCAAATGCATAAAATAAAGCAGAATACAGCTAACAACCTTACGATTCTCCATCTCCTGAAGCTTCTTCAGCATTCGTTGTCATTTTCAAATGTCTCTTAGTGAGACATATTTGCGCTTCCGGGGAACCATAGTTTTCTGTTTTTGATTATGTCCTTGTAGTTTCCAACTGTCTAGAGTCAGGACTGAACTCTACATGAGCCAGTGAAGAGCCATTAGCTCTGATACATGCTTCATTGTACACTGAACTACATCCAGTTGCATCTCCAAACTCCAAATATAACCAGAAACAATCAATAGGCACACTGGTAAAGCTACTGCAATATTGCAAAAACATGGTAAATATGTTGAATTTCTGCTTGAGACTCATCTCCAACAACCCAAAGCATTTTTTCTCTCCTCTTGTGATATGACATTGCATGCCAAATAAAAGATCATCATGGGCCAACTTTAGTATCTCTTATATAGAGCATGTGTTGTATGGCTTTCATGTTTCTTTCACAATGTTTTTTGTCCTTTTTAGAGTGTGACAGAAGTGGCCACTTCTACCAGTTGAATGTCCAAGGGCTGTAAAGGTTCTCACCAAATTTTCCTTTTGTGTTTCCTGGAAATCAAAAGCTCATAGATTTGGATCAACACAGAGTGAGTAAAAGCTTTTTGGATGAGCTACACCTTTTCCTCAGCGACACGTCTGTTGCACAATATTACTCACCCATGACAGATGTGCATCTGAAAGCAGCCAAAACTGAACCTCAAACAGAAGTCTTACACAATATCAGCGACTATCTCAAAAGGCTCAGACACTGGCCTGGTCAAGAGAAAGTCACTAGAGAAATCATTGTTCATTCATCACAAACATTCTTTTGTTCCCATCTCGGCTGTTTGTGTATGACGCCGCATATTTCCAGTCAAACGAAGGCCGCAGGAAATCCATGGAGAAACTGACTGTCTGTCTCAGAACTCATAAACTCCTCGTGTCTAGCATGTACAGGATCAGTAAGTGGAGCACTCAACGTGGATCCTAATGCATGCTCTCTTTAGGAGCAGGAAACAAACCCCGGAGGCATTTGCCCTCTCTTGCCCCTCTGAGGAGAGCCACATTTTTTTCCAGCAGAGGCACGTCCAAGAGCAGTTAAATATTGCTGATTTTTCCCCTTGTTTTGGGTATCACTATAAATCAAGTCATGGTTGCATCATTACATTTACATTTAGTTATTTAGCAGATGCTTTTATCCAAAGCGACTTACAAATGAGGACAATGGAAGCAATCAAAAACAACAAAAAAGCAATGATATATAAATGCTATAACAAGTCTCAACTTTGAACTTTGACCTTGTCCTGAATGATGCCCTTATAGAGAAACAAACAAAATGTATGCTAAATTTGATTTACAATAATATTACAATAATATCTCAAATAATATCTCAAATAATATCGTAACCGTTGCTTTAACAATGTGTGAGCTGACATCAGAGTTTGTATGAGTATATGCAAAAAACAAACAAAAACCTGTCGAGAATACAAAAGCCCCCAAAATATTGAGATGCCATTTTTTGTAAATATCGCACATCCCTAATTTCTGTTAATGTTTTAAAGACAATGTGAGTGCTGTTTGCCTGTAAATACAGAGGGGCGTTATATCGGAGTGTTGCTAGTTTGTTCTGAAAATGTGAAATTTTAATGTTAAATCCATTACTGTTTTATATAGAATCTTTCCATAATCTATACAGTATTGATGCTATTACATCAAAAGTAATTGTAATAAAATTACAGAAAAATTAAGAGCAATCCCTTACTTTACTTTTTCAAGGGAAATATCATTAAATTGCAGTATTAATTCATTATTGATGCTTTACACCCTACACTGATTGCTAGAATATCTGGCTGGCTGTTAACACAGTGGTCTTGTAGCTGATTGCTAGAGGATTGCTATAGGTGTTCTGGCAGGTTGTTAAAACATTTCTAGATGTTTTGGCTTATGTCAGGATGTTATGGTGGATGGTTAGAATGTTTCTGGCTGTATTAGCATTAGTTTTTAAGTTTGTTGAAATGAACTAGAGGACATGGTACCGATGAGGCATTTAAAAGCCCAGAGTTTAGAACTGGCATGCATGCGGAGTTATTTTGACATCAGTGGTATTTATACCACTATAAAAATATTTTATCATCAAATTAAAATGAACATTATCATAGAAGCAGCTTTGAAACAAAAAATGACATGTTACCAGACTTTGTTCACAGTTTTCAGTGCAGCAGCAGCAGCTGTGAGAGAGAACAGCGATGTAGGTCATTCACGACACTCTCAGTTTGCGGACCCCCAGACGGAAGTATGCGCGGGCGTTCTTCTTTAAATCAAATCTCTGGGTGGGATGAAAACACCAGACGGTTTTTCCATGACTCCCTATGAGAGGGTGAGCTGTCCTTGCCAGAAAAATCATCATCATCATGGGCCAGCGCAAGGTTATGTTTGCTTGTTTGTCTGAAACAAATGAGAACTTTCCTCCTGGCTACTTCAATCTATGACATCTCCTCTGCGACGCCGCCAAATCTCAAAATCACCCAAGCCATAATGATTAATCTAATTTGTATGAGATATTGAATATAAGCTATGAAAGTGTTCATATGAGAGATGCTGTGTTGATGTGATAGCTCACAATATTTTCCAGATGAAATGTAACACCGAACCTGCGACCTTTCGTAGATTTGTGGTCTCGTCGGCTTTATTTAAGATTTCATAACAAATTACTGAAATGGGAAAACAACGAAGCATTAGTAGCAATAGTTATGGCCCATTAAAGCACTTAATAATTCCCATCTATAATGATCCATCGAGTCCGGAAATCGACATCCATAAATCCACTCTTGCAGAATAAACAGTAGGAAAACAAAAGCCAGCAGCTCTGAGCAACTACACAAAACTGCACAAACCACATCCTGCCTATAGTTTAGTCAAAACAAAACCCAAACACAGATGCGAATGTTTGGCCAACACATTGCATGCACATGGTTTCGTTGAACATGCATCAACATGAACGGAATTTGTAATTATTTTTACTTACGAAATGTGACATATTACATGTAATCTGGATTACATAATCATATTCCAAAAATTAAGTACTTGTTATTAGATTATATTATATTTTAAAATACTCCTAGACTAGTTACATTTTTATTGATTACATGATTCACAAAACAGCAATAAAGTATTCACAATTTACTGATTCTCCCTTATTCTTTTTCATCTTTAAATGTTCCTTTCTAAAACTGCCAACTGCTAATATGCGTATAGAAAGTCTTCCAGTTTTAAAAAAGTTTACATGTATAAACTGAACTTATTTTTCCTAAATATATTCATGGATGTGTGTGTATTTATACAGTATATACATAATAAATATACACAGTTCAGACACATATATTATATAAACAAAACTTTTATTTTGGATGCGATTAATCACGATTAATCGTTTGACAGCACACATTTTTATTTAAATATGGTACACAATTGTTATTTATATTAATGTAATAAACAAATGAGTAAAAAGTAATCTAAAAGTAGTCTGATTATATTTCCTAAAATTTGTAAAGTAATAGTTTGCGTTATTAACTACAATTTTTGTCGTTAAGTGGTGGAGAAAGTTACACTATAAATTAAAAAAGGATTGGTTGACTGTTGACATTTTTAAGTTTGTGCGCCATTAAAAATCTTAGTACCCAGGGGGCGATAGAGTCATTCAAATATCTGTTAATGTTAGACATCATATCTATTCCATTCGGGAATCATCAGGTTTTACTCACAAGTTGGCAGTGGGAATCGACCATGACATTCAGAGAGAACCCTAGAACAATAATGAACTAAACATGCTGTGTGCTGCTGATGTCATTACAGATCTGCTTACTGTGTCCGTTTCAGGCACAAAGTCTACAACTTTAACACACACTTTCAAAAAGTGTGTGTGTACGCATGTTAATTTTATATGACGTTACTCAGCAAAAATGAATTCTACAGTGGCTATTTTGCCCATACAGGTCATGTCTACATCTCATATGTTTTGTAGCTTATATTTAAAACTTACACTTAAGAGAGCTTTGAACAAACCACTGTTATAAATGATGTGGCTTGTTGAAGAAAGATAAATACTGGTCCATAAAGTTTGAAAAATCTCATAGACTTGCAATGACTATGAATCCAAGACATATTTAGAGAACAGCAGGTAATAGAGACTCGAATATCACACCCACAATGCCCTAGCAACCACATAACAATGTTCTAAAACACTTAGAAAAATCTAGTTTAATTATATTATTTTACTTTTTATTGAGAAGTGTAAAAAGAAATCTGCATGATGGAAGCAACAGGATGAAGAAATTTTAACTCTGAAAAAACAATTAAGGCCCGTTCACAACAAAGACAATAACTATAATGATAACAATGATTTAAGTTTAAATAAACATTTTTATTCTATGAAAATAACGAACTCAACACCACATCTCTAATGATAACGACACATGGGAACGTAATTGCTGGAATCACTTTCAGAACTTTTTTTTCCAGCTCAAGATCGATAATAACACTGACAGCCAATCCGAATTCCTCTTGCTTTAACTAGCTCATGCATATAAGTCGAATTTAACAGAAATTGTGATATTCCTTTTTTCCCTATTTTGACATAGTTGAGTGCAATGGCTTCTGGAATGAGAAAAAATATATAGGATGGATCTGGAATTCACCTGTTGCCGTGAGTTTGATTGACGGGCGTTTTTAATACTGAATCCACCATTTTGTCCGACAAACGAATCAAACAATAAAGTTAGTTTAATGTCAGTGGACTATAGTGTATTGACAACCTTCTGAGACGACATAACTGTGATGATCATTCGTGTTTTTTTCCATGCTATAACTAGTAGTAAAGAGTAAGAGAAGTTCACGTGTTGCTTGAACTGAGGCGATTGGATTCTCACGCCATCCTCACACAGTGAAAAATACATAGCGAAGCAACACATTGACAGACAAAAAGAGCAGGTTACTTTTGGAAGGAAACAAAAGCTGTTTCTCAATGCCAAGGATGCAACATTCAGACATGCATCCTTGGTAGCTTGGACTTGGCAAGTTCCTCTCGGGAGTGTGAATTCCCGAGGACAGGAGGACACAAATCCAGAAATTCTGCAATTGCAACAGCAGCATACCTGATAACATCACACAGCTAGCCTTGGCTACTCCAGTTATCCTCACTGTTTGTATAATTACAATTAAATAAAATATGATATCAAATGCCACTGCATCTTTTTGTTTTCATTTAAACATTAATATCCTCAAAAATGTGGTTCAGGCAAAGCGTACATATTTTGATTACCTTCAGCTTATCTATTCTTATTACAAAATGAAAAATGAAACCAATAACACACAATTACATATAAAATGTAAAACACACACACACACACACACATTATAGCAAACATGTTTTTGTTGTTGTTTTTGTAGTAAAACCATGGCTAATTTTCGTAAGGGAGATTCACACCGCAACTAGGCTAGCATTAAAGACACAGACAAACAATATCATTGAAATCACTTTCAGAACTTTTTTTTTTTTTTTTTTTTTAGGTATGAACGATTAAAAACATTGACAGCCAAACAGAATCCATTTGATTTTAAAGAGCTCGAGAATTTAAAGCTGCAAACTGCAGCGTGCTTTTGATAAACAGAATGCTATCATGCATTGGTGAGAACACTTACGTTCTGTGTGTGAACGGGTCTTGAGGATTGATTCGGCTTCAACTGTGATTTTCATTCATGCATGTTTTTTTGTTGTTGTTGTTTTTTGTGCCATTGTGATGCTAACAGCTTTATGAGCACTTTGGAAAGCACTCACCCTTCTCTTATTAGCACATGATTTAGGAGGAGGCTTCTTCAAGACGCACCAAGTTAACCCTGTCAAACATTGCTTATCCATGCCTGCCTCCTGGTGGAAGTTTAAATCCAATCGCATTAACTCTGGACAGGCTGACTATGTGTGTTAGCATTGTCTAAATTAAAAGGACATGCAGGCTATTGAATCATTTCCTGTGTGCAGCCAGGGAGGAAGTGTCCACTGCTCTTTCATCGCTCCCACACTCTGACTCTGTGGAGTAATGCTTCCTAAACTCTGGAAACCTATGAGCAAAAATAAAAATTGTATGTAATGTGAAATCAGTTAACATTTAGTCCTACAAGCAGAATGGGAAGTAGCAATGATGAATTCACTCGGTAAATGAGGGGAAATCCTTAATAGTACTTCCTGAATTATTCACTATATAAGACAAAATTATAAATAGATAGATAGATAGATAGATAGATAGATAGATAGATAGATAGATAGATAGATAGATAGATAGATAGATAGATAGATAGATAGATAGACGGACGGACGGACGGACGGACGGACGGACGGACGGACAGACAGATAGATAGATAACATAACCCTGTTCAAAAGTTTTCATACACTTGATTCCTAATCCTGTGTTGTGATGTGGATGATCCACAGCGGCTTTTTGTTGTCCTGAACAGTTAAACTGGCTGCTGTTCTTCAGTAAAATCCTTCAGCTCCCACAAATTCTTCGGTTTTCCAGCATCTTTTACATATTAGAACCCTTTCCAACAACGACTATTTGATTTTGAGATAAATCTTTTCACAATGAGGACAGCTGAGGGACTCGTATGCAGTTATTACATAAGGTTCAAATGCTCAATGTACATATTTATATATCAAGATGTCAAATCACATTTATAGTGCTTTATACAATACAGAAGATTGTGTCAAAGCAGCAGGAAGACAATAGTAAAAAGTATTTTTTTTATATAGTTAAAGTCATAAAGTCAGTTCATTGCTGATTCAGTGACATCATCGTCCCGCTCTGTTCAGTTTTCTTCAAATGGTGTCTTGTGCAATATATACACGTGTGTGTGTGTGACTTTTGGCTGGTTGTGGATGTAAACAGGAATGTTTTGATGCATATGGGTTTAGCTCTCTGAGATAAAAACAGACGATAGGTCAGCAGAATAATAGTACTACAGTGAATGTAATGTATTTCTGTTTCCATTTGCTTTAGCAATTAATTAAGTTACTAAGTAAAGATCACTAGATTGTGAGTCTTTGACATTTATCATGTCAGGAGGAACATGGCTCACAACATTCATCTTGAGCCAGAGAGATATTCAATGTCACCTAAACTGTAAATGTCATGTGACTAATCACTCTGTAGTTCCAGATAATGACATTGTGACACTGGCTGATGTAACTAAAAAGACACACACACACACACACACACACACACACACTCCCGAACCATTCAGTATGACTATCCTGAGGTGTGTAAGTCATAGTAGAAAATGAAGAATACAAGTCAGTTTTATTCTTTTAATCGAGCTGCCAGTAAAAACATATACTATTACACAATCAAATATTAATATCTGTTGTTTACAGTATTTTATATATATATATATATATATATATATATAGAGAGAGAGAGAGAGAGAGAGAGAGAGAGAGAGAGATGGATGGATAGATAATTATATATATATATATATATATATATATATATATATGTAACCCGTCTTGTCTGTCTGCGTTGTGTTCTGGGTTGTTCTCAAGTAGACACAGGGGCACTGGCTGTCACAATGTAGTTTATTATCTGCGGTCATAAACAATATGGCAATGAGTGTTGCGTGACATCAAATTAGCATCTCAGTCAAATCCAGCATTGCTTTGACTGTATTCACATTAATCACATTTAACCTCTTTTCATAAATAAAAACTACATACATTTGTAATCAAAAACAAATACAAAGAAAAAATATCACAGATATTCCCAATAGAAAAACACATTGTAAATTCCCCTTAGTCATTCATTAATTCCATTAGATAAACTACACATATATGCATTCATCTAGAACAAATATGCACAAACACACACAAAAAAACATACCTGCGGTCATAAACAATATGGCAATGAGTGTTGCGTGACATCAAATTAGCATCTAAAAAAAAATAGCATCACGTCAATACAATGTTAATGGCCTGCCGAACAGCTAGCTCACCATGTGCTGCAGCAGCTACCGAACTGCATTTAACATATAAAAGACACAAATTCCGCGGCTCGTAGTTCATTAAGACTACTGCAAGATTCACTCATCATCATAGACACTCTTACACAGTGATAAGTCAACAAATAAGTGATAATAGCAACTTATATATCTATTTTATTATCAGAGAGACCTGACGTGAACTCACCTCAGTCAAATCCAGCATTGCTTTGACTGAGGTCAACCTTGCGCGGCGCAAGTTTCCAGTCTGATGACGTCACACGCACGCACTGCACTAACCCGACGCGCAGGCAGAATGAACCCAAAACGAAACTCCAGTAATACAAAAAGAAATATTTTTGGTGGAATTCATAAGTATACAAATAAACCTGCTACATTCACCCCCCCTGAATTCCACCAAAATAACGACACCCCTGAATTCTATAATAGCACCAAAAATGCATTAATGTAAACACACTCGTACCTGGACCAAATAACAATGAAATCTGTAACTATCCGTAAAACAGATCAAGAGAAAAAAAGAAGGTTGATCAGGCCCTCATCCTCTCAGGAACATAAAGGTGCAGCCTACACCCCTAAACATCTGGTCCCCTGGCTTGAAAAACCCCACAGTACGGTTTCACATTCAAGGAAGGGAAAAAAAAAAAAAAAAACCCATTTGAAAAGAGAAAAACTTAACGGTGTGCACTCTAAATCAAACTTTCTGAGGCAAAGAGAGGCCCCATATAACAGGTCTCTGAACCATACTCTCAATAAGCCTATTGACAGACCTAACCACCCTCCCAGTTCTAGTTACGACCCTGCCTTGAATTCTGTTATCAACTACAGCAGTCCGAATCACAGTAGAGTCAGCAGGTGAGCAGGCTTGAGTGGGGGTTGAGTCAGTCGGAGTCGTATCAACGTCAGTAGGTGCATTTGACTGAACAAGGTCTGGGTCAGACAGAGTCGCTTTAGGTGAACTGGCCATGTCTTCATGAGCGTGAGACTCATCCTCAAGTTCAGGAATAGAAACTTCTTCATCTGCTGAAGCCTCAGCAGCTCGATCTGGGTCTGACAGAACCCATGAGGACGTCCGTGCCAAGGAAGACTCTCGCTCCAGATTGCTCAGGCTATCCACATCTCTGCAGACACTTGTGCCTTCAACTTCTGATGAGCTGACAAAAGACTGATTCTCCAGGGTGTCTTGGACAGGAAGGAAGCTTACGTCAAGCAAAAGGTTCCTGTGCACAACCTTGCTCTGGCCAGAGGCATCACTGATCTTGTAGATGTGAGTCTTGGGGTTCCGCTCCACTACCGTATACACTGCAGGTTCCCACTTATCAGCCAACTTCTTTTTTCCTTTCTCTCCCTTGTTCGCGAGCAGCACTCGGGCTCCAACATGTAAGGAAACCCCTCTGACCTTTTTATTGTACTGACGAGCCTGCTGTTCCTGCTCTTTAGTGGCATGCTGCTGGGCGATGTTGGCTGCCTCAGACAGGTAAGATAGCAGGGTCCTCGAGTAGCTGCTAAAGTCTGTCACATTGAGGTCATGCAGAACAGACTGAAAGACAACATCAACTGGGAGCCTCGGAACGCGGCCAAACATTAAGTGGAAAGGTGCATAGCCGGTTGTTTCGTGAGCAGTCGCATTGTATGCAAATGTCAGCGTGTGGATCTGCTGTGGCCATTCTTGCTTGGCTCTCAGAGGAAGACTCCGTATCATGTTGCCCAGTGTGCGGTTAAAGCGCTCTGTGCCCCCGTTGCCCATTGGGTGATATGCCGTTGTATGAGACTTTGCCACCCCCGACAGCTGCAGCAACTCAGACACCAGCTCACTCTCAAAACTAGGGCCCTGATCAGAGTGGATGTGCTCAGGGAACCCGTAGACACAAAAGACACTATCCCATAACTTTCTGGCCACTTGCTTGGCAGTCTGGTTCCTGCAAGGAAAGGCAAAAGCCATTTTCGTAAAGTGGTCAGTCGCCACCAGCACATCAACAGAGTTCTTGTTCTTATCCTCTGCTGACCAAAAATCAATGCAGATCAGTTCCATGGCAGCGGAAGTTTTAATACTTTCCAAGGGGGCTCGTGCTGAGGGCTCCGGGGATTTTGCAAGTACACACCTCTCACAGCATCGCACATGCTCTCTCGTATCTCTCTCCATACTGGGCCAGAAGAAGCGCTGTCTCGCCAGATGGAGCGTCCTCGCCTGTCCTTGATGCCCTGCCAAGTCATGAACTCCCTTCAAGGCATCACCCCTCAAACTGGCTGGCAGTAGCAACTGGAATCTTTTCATCCTACTCACAGGGTCCCTCGTCTCTCGGTACAAGACACCATTCCGAATGACTAGCTTCTCCCAGTGTTTCAGTAACGCACTGGGGCCCATACTGTGCCTTTCTCGTCTGGATGGCCGATGTCTGCGGACCACAAACGGGAGAACCGAAGATATAGTGGGATCCTGAAGCTGCTTATCTTCCAATTCGCGCAGAGTGAGTGAGGGCAGGGTACACTGGCCTGCAGGTTGCAGCTGTTGGACATGTTGGCCAAGACAAAGAGCCCTGTTATCCACACCACTCCTCCAGGAACTGTGAGAGGCTAGAGCAGCTTTAACTTCAGCTGCACTGTAGGAGCCTGCGGTGTCATGTGGTGGCTCATGCTGTTGAACCGCTTGGTGGTGTTGGACGCCCAGTCTGAATGTCTGTTGCACCTCCTCAGCCTCCGCATCCAGCCTCCTGCACTAGGCTACCATATGGCTCTTGGATCAGACGCCTGCTAACTGAAGTGGTAAAGGGATCTCGACTGAGTGCGTCTGCTACAACATTTTTTGGGCCTGGGATGTATTTCAGGTCGAAGTTGTATGAAGACAGTTTGGCTACCCATCTCTGTTCGTATGCATCGAGCTTGGGCTTGGTCATGATGTGGGTCAGCGGGTTGTTGTCTGTCCACACGGTAAAGTCATGTCCCTTCAGCCAGTGACTGAACTTCTCAGAGACGCTCCATTTCAGTGCCATAAACTCAAGACGATGAACAGGATATCTTTGCTGTGACTTGCTGAGGGTCTTACTGGCAAAAGCAATGGGGCGAGCCTTGTCCTCCCCTACTGGCAATTGTGACAACACAGCCCCAAGCCCGTCCAGGGATGCATCAACGGACAGGATGAATGGTCTGGAGATATCAGGATGGGCCAATACAGCACAGTTGAGCAGATCTGTCTTGAGCTTCTGGAAAGCTTTCTCGCATTCAGGAGTCCAATCTGCCGCAGTCAGCTTCCTGTACATACCCGCACCTCCTCCACTCCTACCAGTCCGGCCTCTCCTCTTCTGGCCTGCCGTCAGGGCAAACAGGGGCTTGGCAATGGCTGAGCAGCCAGGGATGAAAGACTGGTAGAAGAACACCATGCCAAGAAATGACTTCAGCCTCTTTACAGATGGAGTATGACCATCCTCCTCCATCAGAGCCTCCTTTGGCATCTTGCAGATGACATCAACCTTGGTGGGATCCACCGCAACCCCACTTTGGTCGATGACGTGACCAAGGAACCTCACTGACCTCATCAGAAGGTGGCATTTCTTGGGGCTCAGCTTGAGGTTGTTGTCTCTGAGCTTACTGAAGACCACTTGGAGCCTGTTTAGTGCTTCCTCTTCAGTGGGCGCAAAGACAAGTAGGTCGTCTAAGTAGCAGAGCAGGCTTGTGAAGTTAAGGCTGCCAAAGATGCTCAGCATCATACGCATGAATGATTCTGGGCTGTTACAAAGCCCCTGCGGCATCCTATTGTACTCGTATAAACCAACAGGTGTCGTGAAGGCTGTATACTTCTTGTGGTCTTCACACATCGGAACATTATAGAAGCCCGAGGTCAGATCCATTGTACTGAAAACAGCATTACCTCCCAGTGCTGCTAAACAGTCGGCCTGATGAGGCAGTGGGTGAGCATCTTTTAAAGTCCGTGCATTCAGCCACCTGAAGTCTGTGCAGATTCTGAGCCCACCATCTTTCTTCCACACCATGACGAGAGGGGATGCATAATCGCTGATGGACTTGCGGATGATCCCCCTCTCCTCCATGTCTGAGAGCACGCGTCGTAGCTGTTGGTAATGTGCAGGAGGGACTCTCCTATATGGCATGCGAAATGGGCGATCATCTGTCAGGCGAATGCTGTGCACAAACTCTCTCGCCTCGCCACAATCAAGTGAGTGTCTGGAGAAGATGTCTTCATACTCTCCAACCAGTTCGACAAGACGTTTCTTCGCCCAAAAGCTAGCCTGGCATGAGTCAATGTCCAAATCGCTCAACCCCAGGTTGGACAGGCGTTCTTTGAGGTCAGCATCCGTGGCAGCTGAAACTATAACACTCTCTGGCTCCAAGCCCTCCATCTCACACAGACCTTGCTGAACGTTGAAGTCCTCCACAGCAAGACACGGGAACACATCAGCGATGATGGCATTACGTCTGTGTCACGTATGTGATTGGCTTTGGCGAAAGGTTCGTCATCTTCAAGGGCACCCACCTGTCAGCCCACATCGCAGTGATGACACGACCCACAAGGACATCCCGTGGACTTGACCTGGAACCACATGGCTCCACAATGACTGTGCTGCCTGGAGACATTGGCACCTTGCTGGATAGCCTACCCCACACCAGGTGTTCGTGCTGCTGTTCCAATGTGACAGCATGAGGCAGCTTCAAAGGGCCGATCTTTTCTGGGACATCCTCACTCTTCCATCTTGTGGTGCAGGACAGCATATCAAGGAACTGGTCACAGTCTGACAGTACTTTCTTGCCTCCAGCTGATATGAGTCTCCAGTAGTTTTCATCGCTCTTCATGGTACGTGCGAGGTGCTTGAGGACATTCGAACCAATGATGAGCTCCTCATGCTGGCCCGGCACAAGCAGAACAGGAACAGCGCACTTCACTCCATACACAGACAGCGTCAAGTCATAAACACCTTTGGGACGTGTCTGCTTTCCGTCACAACCGACAAGCACAATTCTTTCTGCTGATTCAGGCTCTTTAAGAAGGACTCCCGCAGCCTTGAGTAATGCTTCAGCCCCCTCACTCATCGTACAAGCCATGGATCCTGAGTCAATCATGCCCTTCAGCTCCACCTTGTCATTAACCACAACCTGGACGTAGAATAATTCACTGAAAGCTGGCACCTCTGCAGACCCTTGAACCACCACCTGAAGACCTTCTGGTACGGCTGAACAGGCATTAATGCAAAGTAGCTCCAAGTCCTCGTCTCCAATGAGGGTTTTGTGTTGATCCCCCACACTGCCCCTCTCCAAGTATGGGCTCTCTAGTTTCCCGCCGGCGGCCCTCGGCTCACCCAGCCTGGCCCACCCGGTTCCGTCCATACTTATCACAGTCCTTCTCCCAGTGACCAGGAGCAAAACACGCGAGACACAGGTTTTCTCTCCTGCAATGTGCGAGCATGGAATGTCTGACATCGTCACAGACTCTACAACTCCTTCTCTGAAAGGGCATTGGAGCATATGATGGCTCTTGTGCAGGAGCTTGGACGTTCTGACGCACCACCAAGTGATCTAGAAGACTGATCAGTGCATTCATGCCATTCACACCAACAGCTGCGGCAGTTGCTGTAGTGGAGTGACTGGACTGGGGAGCTTGAAAGAATGCTGGTGACTGTGCATGTTGTGGAACAGACTGTGCATGTGATGGTTGAGGCAAGTGAACAGCTGGGGAATTGGGCACAAACTGTTCTGCTAAAGGTGAAAGCTGTGATGTTGGCGTCTGAACTGATGCGTTAGCAAGCATGGCTTGAGGCAGAACGAGCCCCTGGGAAAAAGGCAGCTGAAACTGGGGCTCTGCTGGTGCTGGTTGAGACAGCTCTGGCTCTCGTGACATGGCTGACTGGGTGTCAGTGACTATGTGTCTCTGTGGAGTATGAGAACTGGTCAGCGTGCGCATCCTGAGTTCCCTCTGGTAGGCGTCAATGCGTTCCTGGACCTCGCTCGTGGTCCATTCCTCGGCCGCCTTGAAGCTGAGTCTGTTAGAGAGTATGGGGTCTGGGCAAAACTTGATGAACATCATGCATACCTCCCGTCCCGGATCTTCAACGCTTCGTCTCTGTCTCTTTAGGCACTCGTCAGCGATATCAATGGCATTATTCAACCTGATCCAGTAGTCCATCACCCCTTCGTCTCGCAGTGGCCTGGTGTTGTAAAAGTCAGCCATTGGCATGGATGAGTAGGTCAACTCACTAAAATGTTGTTTCAGTATGTCAAAGACAAAGTCGGGAGTCGCATCAGTGGAGTTATGTCGTAGGGTAACCCGTACTACATCTCTAGCCTTCCCCCTTAGCTTAGCTAGTATCTCCTGTAGCTGCTGTTGTACTGGAACATTACTCTTACGAAAATATGCCCCTACCATTTCCACCCACTCCCGGACAGAACACTTATCACTGCTATCACCCCTATAAATAGGAGGCTCCTTAGCATCAGATTGCATTACTAGCCTAACACCGGACAAATTAAACTCCGTCGGTTGCTGTTCAGGCTGTGAACCCCCCTTTTTTACAGAGGTGTCGTGTGCTGTTACATCCCTATTACGTTGCAGCTGGTCTGCAATAGACTGGCCAATTTGGCTTGCTAACTCTGTAATAAAGGCTCTTACATCATCACTAGAGGCTGATGGAGTATATATTTTTAATATCAAAGGAGGAAAATTAAGTTTTGTCTACAGGCTAGCAGATGTCGCAACTTCACTATTTAAAGAGAAGGTCATATGGGTTTTCGAAAAAATATATTTTTTGCAGTTGTAATGTAGCTATCCTTCACTGTAAACAGTCTGCAGTTGTTAATCAAAAAAGTGCATGATAAATAAATATATTATCTCTCAAAAGAAAGAGTCGAATCTGAACCGCCTCAATGTCATCATCATATTTTTTCGAATCTTCTGCCTGTTACCTATATATGTCACAGGGTAACATATCTGCATAATCCCCACTTTCCCAGGTTGTGGGTTTGAGTCTTGGGCTGACAATACGATGACTTAGGTGCTCTTGAGCAAGGCACTGAACCCCTAACTGCTCCCTGAGTGCCAAAGCATAAATGGTTGTTCATGTGTGTGTGTGTGTGTGTGTGTGTGTACTGCTGTGTGTGTGCACTTTGGATGGTGTAAATGCAGAGCACGAATTCTAAGTATGGGTCACCATACTTGGCTTTATTGGAAGGGGGGTTTCAAGATGGCGGAGTGAGTGGTAGCACTTTTGCAGGCTCCGGTAAACAGTTTATTTTTAGTCCTTGTAATGTGATAAACTAGTGTAACATCCCCTCTGTGAAATAGATATGTAACGTAGTGTCAGCATTTTCTTAAGTTTTTTGGAATCATGTCCGACCACAAGTACGATTTGTCTGCTCTCCACGAGGCATGCGATGATTTTGACATTGAGGGAGAAATGGAAGCAGAGCAACATTCATCCAAAGAAGACAAAATTAACAAAGAACATACGCCGATTAAACAGCCAAATCCAAAGAAACAGAGACACCAAAGTGAAATTGAGGACGTGAATACTGGTGCTGCAATTCTTCATGCAGTACAAGCTCTGACCAGAAAAATGGACGAGCAGACGGAACTTTTGAAAAGTTTCGACAGACGTATCGAAGCTAACACAACCGCAACTAAAGAAAACAGAGAAGAAATTTGCGCGCTTCAAAAAAAAATAGGAGGCCTTCAGAGAGAAAACAGCTTGTTAAAAGAAGCATGTGCAGAGCAAACCCGATATAAAAGAAGGTGGAATCTGAGAATGATTGGTCTCCCTGAAAAGGATGGAGAGGACACGAGAGAAGTTGTCATCGGGATACTGACAAGAGTTGTTCCAATGTCTGTTGATCGGCTGCGAGACACCGTAGACACCGTTCACCGGCTGGGAAGGAAAGGCGACGCCGCTACCTCGAATAATACACCGAGAGCGATCATCATTCAGTTCGGGATGAGAACGGTGCGGGATGATGTTTGGAAAAAGTCGAAAGATGCGAGAGTGTGTAGAGACATGCACATACGTTTCAAAGAAGACTTCTCGAAAGAAGACCGGGAGGCACGTGCAAAGCTGTGGCCACTGGTCCAAGAAGCCAGAAAGACGGGTAAAAGGGCATTCTTAAAGGAAGGATACGCTCTGATCGACAACCGGAGAGTGGACCCCAATTGATCACTTGTTTTTGCTATCATTTGAATGGCTGGTAGAAATTCAGCCTGCACTAACGGTTGACTGAGAAATTTATTTTTTATTGTTGATTGACATAAACGTTCCGATATGTAAGTATCAACAATACCCGCACTTTGTTTGTTAATGCATCACTGAGCATTCGGGGTTAAATAAGCCGATGTTATGATTGGAGCATGGTCAATACGTTGAGGACTACAAAACTTTTTTTTTTTGCACGCCAGCATATGGCAGATACAGATTGTTTACTTTGGTTACCTGTTAAATGTTTTTTTAAAGCTGGTCATAATTTGTTTGTTTTTTGTTGCTATGGTAGTCTACTAACAATAGCTTTATGGCTGTCAAAATTAAGAAAAACACAAAGTAGACGAAGTTGATTCCATATTTAAATAGACCGTTGTTAAAATAGCTGTTCGGTTTGTAGTTTTCCTTTACTTCCTCTATAGTGTATAGAGGATTAGTTACACTAAACATGTAGATTTAGGACTAATGACTCATTCCTGCGCATCATTAACACTCTTTTGTGCACCGTTTATAGGTTATCTACTTATCACCTAAATGTTTTCCTTTATTTCTTTAAATACTAGGGGGTTGAAAGATAATGTTAAACGTAAGGCTATTTTTCTTTTCTGTAAGGAGCAAAGGGCTAATTGTGTTTTTTTGCAAGAAACCCACTCAGTTGAGGCTGACAACATTTTTTGGAAATCGCAATGGGGAGACTCTATCTTTTTCAGTCATGGAACGTCACGCTCGGCAGGAGTTATGATTTTGTTAAATAGATTTCCTGGGAAAATTATTGACCATAAAAGTGACCCTACCGGCTATTGGATAATGGTTGCAACTGAAATTAATGGTATAAACTACATTTTATTATGTGTGTATGGTTATAACAAAAGAGCACAGAACAAAACTCTCTTCTCATCCTTAATTAAGTACTTAGAAGAATGGAAATTGCTTTTTTTAACGGATAGAGTAATAATTGGGGGAGATTTTAACCTGGCCCCTGATCTTTGGTTAGACCGCCTACCATCAAAAAGACACTGCCACTCATTTGATGAAACAATAGTTGAATTAATCACAAAGGCCAATCTAATAGATTATTGGAGAATGAAAAACCCAACCAGAAAACAATTTACCTGGTTTAACTCATCTAATAATGGCCAATGCTCAAGATTGGATTATTGGCTAATCTCAGACAATCTAATTAATGAGGTAAATAGATGTGAAATTTCAGCATCACCCCTAACTGATCATTGTGTAATATTTTTGACACTTTCTCCGGGTGGAAGAGAGAATAACTCAAACCCCATATGGAAATTTAATAATACCCTCTTGGAAGATACTGAGTTTTGCAATGCAGTTAAACAACTAGTTAAAGAAGTAGGTGAATTGGAAATGTGTTTTCTGAGTAAATGGGAATGGTTCAAATTCAAAGTTAAACAGATAGCTATTAAGAAAAGTAAGCAATTATCAACACGTAAAAAGATAAGACAAAGGGACATCATTAGTCGCATTAATACGTTGTGCTGTAAAGATGATTTAACACTGGAAGAGCAGACTGACTTAAACAATTTACAGTCCCATCTTGATAATATATATTTGGAAAAGGCCAAGGGAGCATTTATTCGTTCAAGGGCTCGTTGGATCGAAGAGGGGGAAAAAAACTCTTCCTATTTTTTTAGTCTGGAAAAACAAAGACAGACGAAGAAAAAAATTCGGAAGTTAAATATTAATGATGTTATTATTGAAAATCAAGAACAAGTAAATGAAAAAATCAAAGCTTTCTATAGTAATTTGTATAAATCCCTTTTTTCTAAAGAAGATTGCTGCTTTTTCCTAAATAGGATTCAGGGGTTTAAAAAGACATTTGATGATAAATTTAAACAATCTATGGAAGATGAACTAAGAATTGAGGAGTTAGACTTGGCAGTTCGACAGATGTCTAAGGGGAAGTCACCTGGAATAGATGGGATAACCGTGGAGTTTTTCTTTTTCTTTTGGAGTGATATCAGAGAAATGCTCTATAATGCCTATTTAGATTGTATCTCAAAAGGTCATCTTTCTCCCACTATGAAACATGGTCTCATCACTCTAATTCCCAAACCTAACAAAGATAATCTGTTATTGGATAATTGGAGACCAATTACCTTGTTATGTAATGATTATAAATTATTGGCACTTGTCTATGCTAATCGTCTGAATGAGGGATTATCACATATTATTGATGAGTGTCAATCAGCTTTCATGAGGGGTAGAAATATACATAATCATACCAGATTGCTTCTAGACATGCTTGATTATCGAGATCTCATTGACACTGATGCCTTTATTTTATTTCTCGATTTTTACAAGGCATTTGACACTGTTGAACATGCCTTTTTATTTGAAGTCCTAGATTTTTTAGGTTTTGGGAACAATTTTTGTAAAATAATTAAGATGTTTTATACTGACATATATAGTTCTGTGTCCCTGAATCCTGGTATGACTCCTAGGTTTGAGGTGCTCCGCGGTATTAGACAAGGGTGCCCGATTTCTCCCAAACTGTTTATTCTAGCCACCCAATCACTTATCATGCTCATTAATCACAACCCCGATTTGCATGGGATCTCAATATTTGACAAGGAATTCAAAATTAGTCAATTTGCAGATGACACAGTAATCCTTTTAAGGAATAAATTCATGGTTGACGTTGCCCTTGATTCAGTATCAATTTTCTCCAAAGCCTCAGGATTAACCCTCAATGTTAAAAAATGTGAGCTACTTCCCATTCACTCGTCAATGGATGTTAATTTTTCTAACCGATTAATAGATATGAAGAAATCTTTGAGTCGATGGCTTACCAGAGACCTCACTATCTTTGGTAGAGTTACTCTATCTAAAGCAGAAGGTATTTCCAAAGTAATTTATCCATGTCACTCCCTGTATGTTTCTTCCAGTAATATTAAGAAAGTCAACTCAATTATTTTCCAATTCCTGTGGAAAAATAAAACCCATTATATAAGGAAATCTCAGCTTGTTAAAGAGTATGATATGGGTGGTATCAAAGCCTTGGACTTTGAATCAATGTTTGGGACCTTTAAGATTAAGTGGTTGAAAACATATCTATCACAACCAGATTCAATGTGGTTTCACATTCCTAGACATCTACTTAAAAAATTAAGAGGGCTTGATTTTCTTCTGCAATGTGATTTTGAGGTGACCAAAATTCCAGTTAAATTATCAAACTTCCACAAACAAATTCTCCAATATTGGAAAATGATATTCACCCATAACTTTTCTCCACATGGATCCACCTTATGGAACAATAGGGTCATTCTAATCAATAGGAAATCATTGTTCAGGTATGACTGGTATGAAAATGGCGTTGTGTTTGTGAATGATATTATAGATGATAATGGTAACTTCTATGAATATAAAGCTTTCTTAGACAAATATAATTTAAACTGTACTAATAGAGAATACAGCAAGATCTGTAAAGCAATACCAGTACCATTATTACAGTTAATACAAAACACATTGTTATATACAATAGTAAGACCCTTACCAACTTTACCAAATTTAGTCATTAATGATTGTAGTTTAGTTGACTTTAAATGTAATAACAAATATATTAATGATGTTTTGAAATCTAAATTGTTTTTTGATTATAACAGAGGATTGTGTGTACAGGTTCCGAATATGGTTGCATTGTCCATAGAAAAAACAAATTTTAAATTCATCAAATGGCCTATTTCCCCAAAAGTTAAAGAGACTCACTTTAAAATAATTTATAAGATATATCCGGTTGCTGATTTTCTTAGAAAAAGATTCAAATTTGATGTAGACCCTTGTGTATTTTGTGAGATGGCTGATGAGACTCTGGGACACATGTTCTTCTTTTGCCCCGTGGCCAATAGTTTTTGGTCCGAATTACATAATTGGCTGTCACTTAAGATTGATAATATCCCTAATCTCACCTTGCCACACATCCTCTTTTATATGGATAATGTAGATTCATCAGTATCAGATTTAGTCAATATGATTATTCTTATGGGTAAATATCACATTCATTGCAGTAAGTGGAGATGCTCTAAGCCTTCCTTTGTTTGGTTTATAAATGATTTTAAATTGTTTTTTACCTCACTGAAAAAGGTCAAATCTACTAAAATCGCAAGGAAAATGTGTAGTGATATATCTAGGAAACTACTGTTGTGATTAATCTCCCCTTGTGTGTGTGTGTGTGTGTGCAGCTCCAAATGGGATTTTTTGCCTGTGACTTGTGTATTTCAAAGTAGCTCCCCCTTGTTGTTTTGTTTTTTTTAGTTTTTTTTGTTTTCTGCTTGGTTAGTACCTTTTGTATATTGACAACATTTGTATATATGAATGTGTATTCTTTTCCCCTACGAGAGTTTTGTATGTTGTTGTTTTTTGTTAAAAAAAAAAAAAAAAAAAAAAAAAAATACTTGGCTTTATTTCACGTCACCCTGACCTGCCCATAAACACTTTCGCTAGAAACGTCCTGATCAAGTTGTGCTTGCGATTGAGTTTCTGTTTGAGCGACTTCATCGGAAACATCCTCGGATGATAAGATAATATCGATCTTTTTGCAACCTTATAGCATCTTTGTTTACAAGTAACCCTCCAGAGCAGAAAAATGATTATGGTAATGGGGTTTCTTTCCCGAAATGCATTGTATGCAGAAAGACCAATCACAACAGACTTCAGAGCAGATTGGTCACAGGTATGGAAGGGAGGAGTTTACAGACCTTAAGATGAGAACTGCTTCAAACGAATCGTTTTGTTATCATTAAAAATTATTCTAAAAATGAATGTACATTCTGAGAAAATTACAATGTTTTCTGTTCTTAGATACATTTAAACCTGTTGTAGGGGACTCCAACACAATATTAGGACACTTTAAAATACCATATGACCTGCTCTTTAAAGGTAAAGTGTGCACTTTAATGTGCAAGCCTTTCACAAAAAAATAAAAAATAAAATAAAAATCACAATTTATCCTGCATCTAATAGAAAATAGAAGAAAGAAAATAATATTCATGATTTATTATTCAAATGTTTTTTAGCATCTGCAAATATTTCTTTAACAATACCACAAAAAAAATCACTGTCACTGGAGAAATAAGAATACAATAATAATAATCTACTCCTAAATGAAGCATATTTTAGGATAATTACCTCAATTAAAAAATCATTAATAATTAAAAACAAAAATTATGACATTATTTAAATGGTTATTCAGTTAACTACAAAGATAAGATTTTCATTACTGTATTAGTGTATTTATCAATAGATAAACACTTCGCACGTAATGGAAAGTAGATTAAACTGACTGATATAAACAGTGATTTGCACATTTTTTAAAAACAAATCTTTTGCTGGACAGATGGGACTTGAACAAGCTGAACGAGACACAAAGGAGTTCCTCTTACACCGTAGTATCTACATGTTTACACCGGATCAGAAATCCGCTGTTTACAAAGATGCGCAAACCACACTGCCAACATGAAGCTGGAGGATTTGGACTCCAAAAGGTAATGCAGGCCTGCAGGTCAGGATGGAGCCGTGTTATGACGTGTTTCCTGTTAGATAAAGCGTTCCATGTGGGCCGCACTAATGAAGTGGCAGAGAAAACGCTCTGTGTGGCTCGACCATGTGAACATGGAGGAACAAAGAGATTCAACCTCTTGCATTCAGTAAAAATGACTCATGGATCTTTGCTAATGAATACAAACACATCTTCTGCACATTACCATACTTTGTTGTAAACAGGGCGACTACAATTGCTTCTGCTCTGGTCGTGCTCTTATCTTCTACAGTAAGTCTGCAGTTTTGAGTTTGATTGGTTCTGAATATGGGGCACATTTGTCTTGTTTTCAACTCGACAAAGACTAAGTTTGTCACTGAACGAAAACAATCTGGATTAGTTTGCAGTAAACATTTCCTGCTGGCTCATTGTGTCTGCTATTGATTTTGCAGGAGCTGTTTTATTGATCCACAATCAGTCCGATAAATTATCATTATGAATACATATTGTGGTGGTATCCCTGCTGTGGAGAAAATCAGCTAGTCTCCCAACTTCATCAAGCTGTTTTGATGGGCTTGATAGGTCATACAATAATGCAAGCTAACTGAAAATGCAATTAGCAATCAGTGTGTTTATTGTATCATGGTGTAATCATGCATGAAAAAATGCATGGCTTCACACTTCAACATCTTCAACAAAGCTGCATTCAGGTCAGTGGAGGGACTGCAGTTGGGTCATTCAGTGTCAAATCAACCATGAGGTCTTCAAAAAACTGATCATGAATTATCTTCTTCTATAAATGATCCAAAATCAATAGATATTCAATTATTTTTAAATGAAAATGAAAATCCTCCCTCAGATTAATTATTTATTTTCAATGATTCCATTTCAGGATTCTTCTAAATGGTTCCAATTACTGAACTCAGTTATATGTGAAAGTTAGAAGTAGTCTATTTAGCAAAAAAAATGGCAAATCAGTTACAATTTCTTACTAAGTGGATACACATTAATTCAGATAATGACGCTTGGATGGATTGTGAACAATATGATTGTAAAGAAATTAAATTATGAAATTAAAGAATGTCTGAAAAACAAATAATCTTGTTTCCCTCTATCAAAACACTATCATAAGAACAAAAGTACCCAAAATATTATTTTTCCAAAATGCATACCTGTTACTCAAAACAAATCAATGATAATCTTGTAAATTCTGGATTCATTTTTACTCTTAATTTTTAAGGCCCTATATGGTTCAGTGCCAGAAACAATGTGGCTCCATGTGCAAACTCTTAAATTTGACCAATTTTCAATGATCAAAAAGTCACTTTGCATAAAGCTTATACTTATCGTTTTTAAAGGGGAATGTCTGAAGAACAAATAATTTTTAAACTTATTAAAGAAGTTGCATCTTATGAGATCAAAAAAGACATGAACATGTTTACTACTAGAAAATGTGTAATTGCGGTAGGTATAGTTTTATGCAGTGGATTATTATAACGTTGACAGGGAATGCAGAATCACAGTGTTCACATTTAAAAAGTTAATTTATCAGTTTTGATCCTGACCCTCATTTACTATATCAATTCATCTTTAAAAAAAAAATCTCTAAAAATAAAAGTATCTTTTATTCGATCATTAATTAATTAATTAAAATAATTATTATAATATTAATCAATAATTTAATAATGAATTTGATTTAATCATTTATTTTTAATTGAACTGTCATGAATGAAATGGAATCATTAATTGTTGCACTGGACTAAATGCACCAATTTTCATATATAAAATTTACACAGAATTTACAGAACCATTTTTTAAACAATTTACACATACATTTTGCTTGTGTTATTGTGTAACTGATTACAATGGTTTTGATTCAGGGAAAAAAACACTAGTTGTAGATTGACAGGAGGATGATAAGAGCTGTGGTCAAACTTAGAGCCAGAAGTGGATGTTGGTTAACGGACGTTGTCCTGTCAGTTACCCAGATATCTTGAACCTCACACTGAGTGCAATCCGGCCCACATAGTGAACACACAGACATGTCCCGTCTTGTCTCTGATGTGTAGGACCGCACTGTCCTCCGTCCTGCAGAAGATAAGGGAAAGATACAAGGAGCTTGGAACACATACTGGAACCTAAAAATGCATTAGAGAATCCGGAGCTATTATTTAAAGAGTCTTACGGGGCTCATAATAATCGTAGATCTTGACCACAGCATCTTGGACACTGGTCACCTTAAATTCCTGGATGGTGGATATTTCACTGCAGCTTTCCTCTGTGGTCACCTGTGATGAGAGGAAAGACAATGAGACTGGACACACAGAATGAAGACAAAAACAATGAACCAAATAATCCATCATCAGCACAAAAACAGACTTAGCACACAATACTGTAATGTTGATTAAATATTGTAGAGCTAAGAGGAACTCACTGTGTCTAAATAAAGTATAACTCGTCCTGAAGGTGTCTCTACTCGTCTGACTATATCATTTAGCTGGACACCGTTCTGGGCCAAAATGAACCCCGAGAGTAAAGCCACGTCCAGTATGGCCATCCCCGTCTGTCCCAGGCCCTGGTTCTCCCTCAGCCTTAAAAAAAACAGCAAAAATACTGCTTTCAAACAGATTTCTAATCAAAAGCGCTTACTCACAGTGACCCCAAAAAGTATTTGGACACTTAAAAATGTTTGTATTTCATGATTTGCATCAGTTATCCAAAATGTAGTGCAATATTAATGACACATAGTGTAGAATATGAATATTTTTAGGAATTGGTTTCTTGATAATCAACAATGTGGACACTGATTTTACTTTTTAACATCCATAATGAGACTACTGTATATTATTTATTGTGGTTTTTTATTACTACTATTGTTATTATATGCTTTCTGTATTGTACTTTTTTGTAAGAATGTCCTTTATTATATAAATAACAATAAACATCCACAAAGTTTGCCAACCAGAAACTGTCAAAGACTTTTTGTCTTTTTTTTTTTAAAGAATATGTTTTCTGTTTCATACTTCATTTTGTGAATTTTTTTTTATATTGAATTGTGCACTTGCTATATTTTATTTAAAATAAATGCCATTTGTTTTGATATTTTGTTATATAATACAAATATATTTATATTTTTTTTATTATTACCATTTTGGATTTGAAATAAGATATTAAACAACGTATTGTTGATATCTTTTATGTTATATATTTTTCTAATTTATATTATTATATGTTTAATGTGATTTTTATTTTTATTAGTCTATTAATTAACCATAATCAAGCAGCCCTATTGTTTTGTTAACATTTTAATCACATATTTTGGTTCTGATGAAATCATTTCTTAACTCAGCCGCTCACCTGAAACATATGTTAAGGTTTACATTGAACTCCTCGTCATCCAATACATCTATATACAAATAAAAGGCCTCGTCCGTGTGCATGTCACGCCGTCTGAGCGATGTTCTCAGGTTCATCACGTTGTAGAACACACTAAGCTGAAACAGTAAGAGAAAATCAATATTACTCTAATAATTCTTTGGGATTTTTTCCTCATTTTATAAAGCCGGTTTATGTGCTTCATGGCGAGCAATCAAAGGTATAATTACACACTGGACTGAGAAAGTATCTCTTTTTATCTTTATGGGGATTTCAGCTGTTATTCGCAGCGGTTGCACCTTCATAACCTGCTTTCATTGGTAATAGCTTGCTAACTGACAGGTTTGCAATGGAGATGTTAGCTTGGTCTGCTGTGTTAAGATGGTCAACCAGCAAATAGCAGCTTTTTTTAACTTCAATATTTTTTGCAGCAGTACAAAACAATGCATTTCAGGACAAATTGTCAGAAAGTTTAGAAATACCTGAAAAAGAGCAAAGCCTTTACCCTCTGCCACCACCTCAATATCAACCTCCTTTACTGCTTCAATCTGTAGAGACAAACCCAATATAATCCTGTGTCACTTAGCAGGTCTTGACAAATTACTAGAGCTTCACAATAAGATAAGAGCTTCTTGATAAGAAACCACACATATGCCGTTTAATACTTAGGTTAGGATTTTTTAGGTTTTAATGTTAGGAGTTACAGACTGTTGTTTAGAAACATGGGGAATACAATTTTGAATAAAGTATTTTATGCTCACAAAAGCATTTATTTGATCAAAGATACATTAAGACACATACAGTACACTGTGAAATATTGTTACAATTGAAAAGAACTGTTTTCGATTGTAATATATTTTAAAATACAATATATTCCTGTCATGGCAAAGCAGAATTTTCACTGATTCAATAATAAAACCACATGATGTAAACACTGTGCATGTTCATTGTGCAAAAACTAACCTTTTCTTTGTGAAATTACATAAAATTGGACTACTTAAAAATGACCATGACAGCCCTTAAAACAATTTAAACAGCTTTACAGCTCAAATAATAGAGGTTTTAACTGAAGAATTAATGTGTTTTTATAAAATTATATGCTTCGCATTTGTGCTTTTACAATAAGATTGTTCATTAAGATTGTTAATCTTAATGCATTTATTTGATCGAAAATACAGTAAAAACTGTCAAATTTTGTTATAATAATATATAAATTATATTATATTCCTATATTTTAAAATGTAATGTATTTTTGTGATTCAAAGCTGGATTTTCAGCATCAAGAAACATTTCTTATTATTATCAATGTTGAAAGTAGTTCTGCTTTATACTTTTGTGGAAGTGGTGATGCATTTTTCAGGCTTCTTTGATGAATAGAAAGTTCAAAAGAACAGCATTTATTTGATTTGTAAATCTTTTGTAGCATTTCAAATTTCTTTACTATAGCATTCATTTCTTTCAAAAAAAAAAAAACTCTGCTGACCGCAATCTTTTGAACAGAAGTGTGTATCTAGAGCAGTGTATTATATACATACGGGCAGGTCTTGGCTCTGTTGGAGCAGGTAATTGTCTCTGTCTATGTTGAATGTGGCGACAGCACCGGAGGCACCGTTCACAGTGATGCTGACATCTATGGACTCTGCGCTGCTGAAGGTGGCGTAGATTGACAGCGCATGCAACGCCATCACTGTATCCTGAAAATAAAGACAAACAAACTGAGCAAAGATATTTTAATAAAGCTTTAGAACTGATCAAAACAATAAAAAGGCCATTCAAAAAAAAAATGGGATAAGCATGTATCAGTTTTGGCAGATGTTATAATCTCTGCGTCAGTGACAGGTGTCTGTGTATCTATGTCACAGAAACACTCTCAATTCAATCACCCGCCGCCTGGAAAACAACACCGCACATGTGCGGAGCAGAGACACAGATCCTTTAATCTTTCCACACTCTGCCAGGAATCGTTCAAGCGCAGTCAGATGTTCTCCTGTTGGATTTGACCTTGTTGTGTCAAAGCGAAGGGCTTCAACATGAGTGTAGAGCTTTATCAAAGCTCACGTCCTGGAAACTGCTAGTTATCATTGAGGTAAGTGTTCATGACTGATCGCAGGCCTTCGGTCCAGAGCCAAATCTCCAGGATAATAGTAAAATAGATAAAAGTACACTTTATTGTCTCGCCTCAATGGCCTTTGGCACAGCTCGATTTCCAACTGAAACATTTGCCTGCCAACAAATTCACCCCCCTGAATCAATGAAATAGATCATAGATGTGTGTAATCATCAACAGTGGAAACTAGTCAGTGCCGCAGTACTGTAGATGTTAAACCCTGCTGACTGGAAGGACCCTGTGGTTGAAGGAATTTTACAGGATCATTTGTGGTGTAATTTGATTAGCTTTTTTTGTTTGTTTGTTCCTTCTTTTCTTAAAAAAAAAAAAAAGAAGAAGCTTTGTTACAGCTTTGTTACAAGGAGATTAAATGGGCCCAATCCATATATGTTAAAATACTATTTATTCCCGTGATGTAAAGCTGTATTTTCAGCATCATTGCTCCAGTCTTCAGTGTCACATGATCTTCAGAAATCATTCTAATATGATGATTTGCTGCTCTAGAAATATTTCTGATTATCATCAATGTTGGAATGCTGTGCTGCTTCATATTTGTGTAACTATAAAGCCAGTGTTGTAGGCAATTTAGTTTTTTTTTTTTAAATGTTGACATTCGTTTCAGGAGCCTGAATGCCTTAAAGTGCCTTTTAGTCAGCCGTTCTGTCCCGTTTAAACTGTTTCTATTGTCTCTCTCGTGAGATGATTGTCTGTTTGATATGTACCTGAGTGGATCCGTATCCCCCTAGATGGTTTCTTTGCTTACTGAGCCACTTCACCAGAGTGAATCCTTCATCCATTAGCTGGAGTCTGTGCATGGCGAGCAGTACATAGGCCGACATCTCAATATCTGATGAACTTGGCTGCCAGGAATTATACAGGACGTTGGCTGGAGATCTCCAGGTTGGCACTCCATCTGAAAGACCCAGGTACAACATCACCACCCAACTATTATAAACACATTTTACTGTGCCAGGTACGACGCTCATCCATAACACTACAGCTGCTCGCTCGATTTAAAGGAAAGTTGCAGGCTATTTTACAGCTTCGTGTGTGTGTTTCACATCTGTGGCGTGCTGTCCTCAGAGTGTAAATCCAGAGGATATTTACCAACAACTAGTGCTCTGTTCAACAGCTCGGTGAGGGCAGATGGAGCGGCGGTGCTGTTGGCCAGAGACAGAGCATAGGTGACTACAGACAGGCTGTAGTTACTGGAGATTCCCTGAGCCAATCGAGACGTCAGGTAACTCACGCCAGAAGAGATGCTGCCTTCATATGTACTCTACCAGAGAAACAAACAGATAGTCTTCAATTAATCCATCCATCCTTTCTACGTTCGATCGATCGATCGATCGATCAATCCATCTATCATTCAATCATTCAGTCTAAGTCACCCTGTATTCAGCGTCCTCCAGAAGAGCTATGAGGACATACGCTGTGAGAGACACGGGCCCATCCTGTCCTCCCTGTAGCTCTGTGTGGATGACCCGACCCGGCTCGTTGAACGAACCGTCAGGGTTCTGATGAGCCAGCAGCCAATATGCTGTCCTCTGCATCACCATCGGCTCAATAGAAATGAAGTCCTGAGCCTGGAGGAAACACCTGAGCACGAACGCTGACAGCCTGAATATCATAAAACACACCACCAATATTAAATATGGTATATGCTATTTTTACCCCAAATCAGAATTTATGCTGTAATGTGTTTATTTGTGTTACCATGTGCTGCCAGAATCATCACTGTCTCCAAAAGCACTGAAGGAGCCATCAACCCTTTGGTAAGAAAGCTCACGTTCATAAGCTGCAACCAAACATATGATATATTTTTATGACAACTTGGGGACATTTGCTTCTTGTGCTATAGTACTATAAGACTCCACACGCTCACCTTCCATCATGTAGCTCATAGCTTTGTTTCTGGTCTGTTCATCGCTCTGCTTGGTGCTTCTCATGTACTGGAGAACATAAATATTCGGAGCAAAATGGATCATGTTCTGCTCACCACAACCATAAGGCATCTCAATGAGAGAGTCTAGATTGTTAATGGACGGGCCTAGAATGTCACCTTCAACACAGACACATATAGAGGATAGATGTTTTCACTCATTAATGCAAAATTGTGAAGTGAAGTCCTCTTACAATAGAAATACAGAGTGAGGACACCCACCCACAGCAGACACGCTGGCACTTTGACTGTCAGGAACCACATTTGGAGGAAAACTAAACGACATTGTCCTGGTTAGCGTTTTCTGCTTCAGTTGAAACTCCAGAAACAAGGTTTGAGTGAACGACTGCTCCAGTCCCTCTGGCTAGAGAAAAATCATTCATCACCATCAACATCCAACAAAAATAACAACAAATGTTTAGCAGGATTTTTCACTTTCCCAGCTGTTGCACATATTGTACACTGCACATTGTTGGAGTCTGTTTAATTTGTTTAAAACAAAAATGGATTACAGATTTGGTTTGCTGTAATAAATAGAATCATGAAGAATGAGGGGAAAAAAGCTCAAATATCCGGATGCATTGTAGTCATGAACATACCTATATATATGTGGCAAAAAATGCCATGAAAACTGTCAAAATGTTAAAATAAATAATTATTTAATTAAGAAGTTAATAAATAATTCTTCTTAAATAAACATCTTGAATTTATTTAAATAAAAACAGATTTTCCATTGATGTAAGAAATATAGAATTATAAAAAATGAGGAAAAAGCTACAAATGTTCATATGCATTGCAGTCGTTTAATTTGAGTTGATAATTTACATTAAGTTTGAAAATTTGCTTGAGTTGAAAATGTAATAATAATGTCAAAATACATAAATAAATGCATGAATAAATAAAAAAATAAAAAAAAATCTCAAAACAACCTGGATTTCCATTATGCAAAAACGGGCCAACGATTGTTTTCTTTTAAATTTGGGGTGATATATTATACTGAAATGAATCACCTTGACAAGAACCGTCTTGTAGACCCAGTCTGAAGAGTAGATGGACGTGGCTTTGACAGAGATGGGAATCTCTCCCAGCGTTGTGGCTCTGATGGGGAACAGAAGTGTTGTGATGTTGTTACTCAACACTGAGGCTTTCCTCACGTTGTCCAAAGAAAATCCTCCGTTGTCTGGTGACACAAACTCAAACATCAAACTTTCTGCAACCACCACCATCACCTGTGACAGATAAAGACAAGTAGAGAGCTTCAGGTCAATTGTAACGTAGCTGACTCCAATTCACAAATCAACTTCAAATTGCATTCACAGAACAGTTTGCTTTTGTTTATTTGTGTGCCAGGGTTTAATGTCGGTGTCCTGACATTTTATCCTACCAGTCAGATTTTCGTACCCGGGTTTACTTAGCATGCGCACATCAATATTGCGTTCTTTTTCTCATGCTAAACAACAATATTTAATGTATCTGCATTACTGTAAGGGTAAGGGGTTTAGGGTTGGGGTAGGTGTAAACTTTAATAAAAACGCAATCTAATTGGTAGAAAAGAATATTTATTGTTGGTTTCCTGTAGCTGTATGCTACAACCACGAATATAACACATAATTACTGTATTTGCAGTAATGTAAGGGTAGGTGTAGACGTTAATAAACCATAACTTTACAGTAGTATTTTTCGTTGTCGAATTGTACTACCCACTGTTATAATAGGAGGTAGAAAAATCTTACAACGTAGGACAAATCGACAGAACACCAGTGCTTTGTTCAAATAACAAACACAAAGTTTAACAGTTTCAGCAGTAATAATGATTCACCCAAAAATGAATAATATGTGCTGAAAATGTACTAACCTCAGGCCATCCAAGATGCAGGAGATTTAGTTTCTTTTTGGAACAGATTTGGAGAAATGTAGCATCACATCCTTTGCTTGCCAGTGGATGCTCTGCAGTGAATGGGTGCCATCAGAACGAGAGTCCAAACAGCTCCAGTTCATCAATTTACATCATGTGAAGTGAAAAGCTGAGTTTTTATACGAAACAAATACAATTTTAAAGATGTTTTAATGTCAAACTGTTCTGGTTAAAAGTGCTCTTCCTTTAATATTGCTTTCTCCAATTAAATATGTTGTCTTGTCTGAATTAGAAGAGAAATGTGCACAGATCTAGTACGGTTTACATGCCAAAACACTTCTAAACAAATACGAAGGTGGATTTTGATGTGAGAGAACAATAAGGGATTCTTTACTGGAGGAAGCGTTATTATTGATTATAGATTATAGTATTTTGGCCAGAAGCAATGGTTTAAAGTTAAAAGCGATGGTTTAAAGTTTAAGGATTTTTTTCATACAATCAAGCAGCTTTTAACAAGATGTTAACTGATGGACAGGAGTGGTATGGATTACTTGTGGATGTTTTTATCAGCTGGTTGGACTCTCATTCTGATGGCACCCATTCACTGCAGAGCATCCACTGGTGTGCGAGTACTGCAATGCTACATTTCTCTAAATCCCTTCCTATGAAGAAACAAACTTATCCACATCTTGGATGGCCTGAGGGTGAGTACATTTTCAGCAAGGTTTCATTTTAGGGTGAACTATTCCTTTAAAAAAAACTAATAAATGTGTTTTCCTGTATCAGTTAATCAAAGTTTAGAAACTAATCTCACCTCCAAATCTACATCCATATAGTTGAATAAATTGACTTCCAGCAGTAGCAGTTCTCCACGGATCAGGAATGCCGGGAGATTCAGTAAAACAAAGAAATCTCGGAACACAGTCAGCTGGGAAAGAAACTCTCTTTTAATAATCAGTATCTCTATTATATATATTAATATTCAGTGATGAGTAAACTGGACATGGTAAATCACCTCTGCAGGAGCGCTGATGCCCAAACCCAGATTCTCTGACATCACGATGGCAAAGGCCACCCAAGAGGTCAAGCTGTCCGGCACAGTGAACTTGAAGGAATCCGAGACAGAATTACTGCAACGTAAGAAATAAAAACAGACACAATTTAGTAAATTGCTGACATTAAATTAATGTAGATAGAAGCTCAGATCATTCTTAGGGAGGGTGGGGGGGGGGGGGGGGGGGGATTGAGAAGCAGAAGACAATACTAAACAAATACTTTGATTAAGCAAGGATGCATTCAATTAATCAAATGTGACAGTAAAGATATTTATAATATTTAAAAAATCTATTTAAAATAAATGCTGTTCTTTTTTAACTTTGTACTCATCAAAGTGTTCTGGGAAAAATGTATCATGGCTTACATAAAAATATGAATCGGCACAACTGTTTTCAATATTGATAATAATCAGAAATGTTTCTTGAGCAGCAAATCAGCATATAAGTATGATTTCTGAAGATCATGTGACACTGAAGACTGGAGAAATGATGATGAAAATACAGCTTTACATTACAGGAATAAATTACATTTTACTATATATACACATATAAAACAATTATAGGGGCAGATGGGCAGATTAAAACATTAAAACACCGCAAACCATGAATATGAATGAACTCCTCAGAATTTGAAAGGGTCTTTCACATGCACCTGATTTTTTGTGTTGTATCTGTATCTCATCGGTCTAGTAATGAGCAACTATTGACATCCAATTTTGCAGAAACAGATGTTGTATTGAGTGATTAGTGAGCGTCCTGTTGCGTGTCTCTTTTTAATACAGATGGGGCTAAGGAAAAGGCCCCAATTAGGCAATTATATGTTATTTTAAATGGTAATAGTATGTTTTTACTGTATTGTTATTATTATTATTATTGTTGATCAAATAAATTAACCCTTTGTCAGAAACATCTTTAAAAAACAATGGGAAAAAATCGAGGAGATGCATGAGAGGGAAGTTGTGGCCTAATGGTTAGAGAGTCGGACTGGCAATCGAAGGGTTGTGAGTTCGAGTCTCGGGCCGGCAGGAATTGTGGGTGGGGGGAGTGCATGTACAGTGCTCTCTCCACCCTCAATACCACGACTTAGATGCCCTTGAGCAAGGCATTGAATTGAACCCCCAACTGCTCCCCGGGCGCCGCTGCCCACTGCTCTGTGTGTGCGTGCGTGTGCGTGCGCACGCTTCGGATGTGTTAAATGCAGAGCACAAAATCTGAGTATGGGTCACCATACTTGGCTGAATGTCATGTCACTTTTTATGTGAAGTTACTGGGGTCTCAGTAGACTAAAGCAAAAGTTGTTCCGCTCATTGTTGTCTAGGAGAAACAACTGGGATATTAAAGAGATCTCATTTTTGAATTCTTGTTATTTCCTACTTAAAGTCAGCAATTTCTCCTCTTACCTCACATTAGCATCCAGCCAGATCCAGGTTTCAGGAAAATCTTTTCGCTTTCTTGGTTCCTGAAAAGCCTCGCTGTCCAGCTGATTCAGATAGTCTTCCGTCCCTGCTGTGGAATATATGAGCTTCGATGAGAGAATGATTATGAAATGCAAGACATTATAGGCAAAACCATTGTTTTTTCATGTACTAGTCAATTTTGAGATTTTATCTTTGCTTACATTACATTTCTTATTTCCAGACTAGTGTAAAGAGCCCATTTGAACTTCATATTTTAGTGTTTATTTTTTTATATATTTATATATAATAGGGGAAGTCGTGGCCTAATGGTTAGAGAGCCAGACTGGCAATCGAAAGGTTGTGAGTTTGAGTCTCGGGCTGGCAGGAATTGTAGGTGGGGGAGTGCATGTACAGTTCTCTCTCCACCCTCAATACCACGACTTAGGTGCCCTTGAGCAAGGCATCGAACCCCCAACTGCTCCCTGGGTGCCGTAGCATAAAAGGCTGCCCACTGCTCCGGGTGTGTTCACAGTGTGTGTGTGTGTGTTATCACTGCTCTGTGTGTGTGCACTTTGGATGGGTTAAATGCAGAGCACAAATTCTGAGTATGGGTCACCATACTTGGCTGAATGTCACGTCACTTTCACTATATATTTCTGGCTGTTGACAGTATTTTCTGATTAATGGAGTGATAAAAAATATATTCAAAATACCCTGTTAACTCAGCAAAATGAAATAAAAAGGTTTTTCAACCTGGCTTTAGTCAATGTTCAGAATTCTGTTCTGGAAATGTATGCAAATTAGTGCATATTTAATTATATAATAGCTTATTTGCATATGTAAACATCTTTTCATTCTAAATTTAATGTTTTAATGTACTGTGATTAATAAGCAAAGGATAATATCTATTTGTTAAAAATTGCACGGTTGCCAGGACGTTACTAGGTGGTTGCTAAAGTGTTCTGAGCGGTTGCCAGGAGACTTACGGAATGCAGGTAAAAACTGATCAATTTCCTGATTCAGCATGGCATCAGTCAGAACCGTGACGCCGCATGTCTGCAGAATACAATAATAACCATAAACCCTTGTGGACAAATGATACGAGTTCTGTTCCTGAGATTAAAATCAAGCATCAGATGACATTCATGTATCTGATCTACCATGAATATGGAATACGGATCTCCCATTTTCATGCTACTGTAATCCGTATGGGTCATCTCTCTGCTATATGACATAAATTCTTCCAGCACCTGAAAAACACACACAGAAGCTCATGTTGCTCATCTTAGGTTAGTTTTGTGATGCAAGACATCATGTGAATAGAACAAGCTGCTGTTTGTTGATCACAAATTCTGTGTTGAAATTAGTTCACCTAGTTCTGATAAACACAGCTCCTCTCAGTTTCTTTCTTTTGTCTAAAAGTGAAACACAGGCGTGGTGTCGGCGTTTGGTTACATAGGATGCCCAGTTATAGTTATCGTGTGATCTTTTTGTGGGTGAAACAATCGTCTGAAAATCTCAAAGAAGATTTCCCACACTTTAAAACACAATACACTGAACAAGATAAGAAATCAGGTGAGAAACTCGGAAAACAAAGGCTCGGTGTTGATGACACAATCTAGAATCTGTATAAGACCATATTACCGTCTTCTCTGTGATGCCATTGTCTTTGCTGGAGTCTAATGCTGCTTTGTCCACCACCAGAATTCCCAGCAGAGATCCGGCCTCGGATACAGACACGGAGAGAGAGACAGAATCTGCCGGTTCGGCATGATCCTGACTCCAGCTCACAGATACCTGCAATTGAGATCAAGGATTAAATATTATTATAATGACACTGCAACCTATTTTACTTTAATAATGTGACAAATTTCAGCGTGAAACAAGAGTATTCAACTAGAATCATTCAACGGTCAAATGACTGCATGTACTGTAATATATACATTTAAATTACAAGACATTTTTATTTTATTGCAAAAGATGTGATAAAGTGTCCAAAAACATTACATTCAGTTCTTATATATATATATATATATATATATATATATATATATATATATATATATATATATATATATATATATATTATCTACACACTGTAATAAAAAATGTTTTCACTTTTAATGTGATTCAATTATTTTATGGTTCTTCTATTATTCTGTGGTGCTGATAATTATTGTACTATATATTTTCACATTGCATCAATATTTTGGTAAATATTTAAGTCAGGTAAGTCATTAATTTTGAAACTCTGGTTTTGTACAGATATGTTTCTGTACAAATTTTGCACTAAGTTTAAAGATACTTTGCTAACATTCTGTAATATTCTAGAGCTTTCTGGAACATTCCAGAACACTGCAGGACTATTGGACTGTTAAACTGTTGTTAGCTCAGTTTAATGCATGTACCATGTCATTTTTATGCATGAGTAAGTTGTCAACATTTTATTCATAAAGAAATATAAAAAATAAAAGTGAAACAAAACATAATAAACTTAATAAATCCTTTATGTTTTACAGACTAATAAAACACTTAATCTGTAATGCCAAATAAATGTATTTTATTTTTTAAATGGCTGATTTTCATCAAAATATCAGAAAATGACTCAATTATATAATATAAAAATAGTACATTTGCATGAACAAATTAATTAAATATAATTAAAATGTAACATTAAAATTAAAATATAATAAAATTGCAGAATTTTTTTATTTTATGGCATCATTAAATTAATTAATTAATTAATTTTGCCAAACATTCTTTATCAGCATTGGTGTCATCGGTTTGAATAGTCTAGTTCAATGTTTAATATTGACATATTTAAGAATAAAACAGGATAATTAATGAGAAAATCCATCAGGAACATTAACCAGCATTATCACAACAGTAGGCTAAAACAATGACGTAATAGGCATTTAATTACTTTAGAAATAAAATCAATCACATTTATGAATTTCCAATTTCCTGATCTTTACTATGCTGTATTTCCAAACATATATACACGTTGAGTATCCTGTGATGAACTCTTACTGTGTTTTGCAGGACTTGTGTGAAATGAACTTGCAGAGCATCATTCACGATCTCTCCGTCTGGAAGCGTGTGGTATACCACCACACAAGCCTCTGGAGTCCAAGAGTGATCTGTGTTCAGACTGAAGGAGGAGGAATGTACCGTCCCAGCATCCAACACCCGACCGCGGGACATCACCTGCATCAATACAGGCTCATTCTCACAAGTGTCCCAATGACTTATACTTTAAACCTTTAAATCCTACTTAAGCTGATCAAAAAAGCACTCATAAGTTCCAATAATCACATTTAGTATAATCAATTTAAATTTAGTTTTATACTGGACTTAATAACATTATTTTAGATCAAACACATTTTTAAATGTCTGATTAAAATAATATTTAATTAAAATATTATTAACATTTAAATATTAATATTTATTCATATGTAAAATAATACATTTGCAGGTTCCCATTATTCACAACTACATTAAACGGACTGGTAACACTTAAGAACAGGTAACAGCTATTAGTTGCTTATTAGCATGCATATTACTAGAATATTAGCCATGTATTAGTGCTACATAAGAACATATTAATGCCTTGTTCTACCTGACCTTATTCTACACCCCTAATCTTACCCAATACCTAAACCTAACTACTACCTTACTAACTATTAATAAGCAGCAAATTAAGAATTTATTGAGAGAAATGTTGTAGTTAATAGTTAACAAGTGTTACCTATTCTAAAGTGTTACCAATGGGGTATATACAGTATGATTAAATAAATTAAACATAATTTCAGTAAAACAAATTCTATAATTTCAGTAAAACTATTTCTACATGGATTTCTAAAGAAAGAAATAATTCTAAATAAATTGCAGAATTTAAACCCATCATGAAATCTACTTTCCAAATTGATTGATTGATTGATTGCTTGATTGATTGATTGATTGATTGATTGATTGATTGATTGATTGATTGATTGACAAATGGAGGTTTCTCATACAGGGTTTATCAGTATTGGCTCAACAGTTAAATTTTTGTCTTAAAAATGGATGCAGTATCGCTTTATTCAAAATACTTACAAGGTAGTGAAATTCTGCCAGATTAAAATTGTTCTCCAAAGTCAAATACAGCAGCTGCCCAACCTGCAAAAGTCACTCTGTCAGTGAAAACAAGGTGAAAACAAAAATAATGTGAAGTAACATGAAATTCAAACAGCCTGAGTACCTGAGGCTCACTGTCTCTGTGAAGCTGTATGTAGGAACTGCTTGGTGAAGAATAACTCCTGTAGAGCTGAAGACCCTGGACTGCATCTTTAAACCGAGCCTGAAATCAAAGTTAGGAGGAAGGGATGTCAAGTGCCAAGCTTCATCCCAGTTGACATGCTTCTACTATGCATATTGGATATCAAGGCAGTGGAAAGTGTGGCTGAAGTGTTCACACCTGTATATCGAGTGTGGCAACGCTGTCAGAGAGGTGAATCTGGAAAGACATCACGCCATCAGCAGTAACAGGAAGATCAATATTTTCAACTGGAATATCGTAAATGGAAGAGAAGCTGAATGTTGGTGTGTTGTTCATCATGCGAGGTGCCATGGATTCGTTGTTGTTCCACGTCCATGTCCAGGGGCTGAACTTGCTCTGGGTCACCTCCAGCTGCACACTTCTGCTCTGCTCTTCAGCTCTCAGTGGCCGGCTGTCATAGGTGCTTAACTTCAGCTTAGAAAATAAAAAATACAGGGGAAAAAATTAAAAAGGATGAATCCATTGGTCATGTTAGGTCATGTCTAGGTCATATATTTCACAAAAATTAAACATATACTCTATATAAATTAAAGAAAACAAATCAATAAAAAAAGAAAATACAACTTTATTGTTCTCTTTTTTAGAATAGTGAATTCACCCCATTCCATCATTTAAACTAGGCCTGTTCCTTAGAACCATTCAGATTTTTGCATAGTGACATTATTTCCATGACAACTAACACATCCCAATTCTCATTAGTTTGAAAAATGCTGATATATATATATATATATATATATATATATATATATATATATATATATATATAGTGCTCTTGGAGGGTTTTTAGCGTGTTGCTCCAATAGCTAAGGTTTTCTGAGTGGGTTTACTCAGATAATATGTAATTCTATATTATATAAATCTACAATATTCATAATTTTTTTTTGAACTGCTGATTTTACTAAAAGATAATTACAGCAATTTTGTGTAATAAAGTCAAATATACCTGCATTACAGCAATGACACATAGACACATCACACAATTTTGGTTGATTGTCATGAAAATAATAAAATAATATTTTTTTGTGTAATATATATTTCTTTTTATTTTAGGGTGAAACATGACTTCATGATTCACCCAGTTTACCCCAAATATGGACTGAAAAGTAATGTTAATCAGTCTCTACCAGAGCAGTGAAGGTCATGGAGGGTTTTATGATCTGTGGATGCTGCAGAAACTCCAGGTTGTATTTATTCATCACGATAGAAACCCTTGCGTTGCTGTTGTAGGTTAACCCTACAGACAGAGAAATAAAAACAGCTCAAATAAAAACTGAAAGGACATCTCAATTTGTGTATTCATTTGAAAACAGCTAAGTTCGTGTTATTAATGTTTGATAGCCATGTACAGGCAGGATGGAACGCACCTGTAACATCTGTGACATTCACACTAATGTCCAGGTATTCACTGGGCCCATATTCATCATAATATGAGTATGTGTGGTCACCTAACCGTTTGGAGTACGGCACATCAAACGTGATAGCAGCAGAACCGGCAATCTACACCAGAGATAATGAGTCTGATTAACGGTTAACAAAATGTTGACTTTAAATTCAATGCATGGGGTTTCAAATAGGAACCAGTTAGTCACTAAATCAGCCTTTCAACCAAAAGAAAGACATCGAATAAAACAGCTTCTGAAAAATATGACACTTAACAATGCATTTACCTCAGGAACGTTATGCAGTGTTCACAGTTCATTAGCTAGCTATACAACACCAGAGGGCCCTTACTGTTACTTATCTATGTTTGTCTGAATAAATCTTTTATGACATGTTTTTATGAAAAGTATTGAGTTGTAGGCTATAGAAACATTTATGAAAATAAATAGTAATTTATAGAATAATTTATAGAATTAGAGGAAAACAAAGCTATCAGTATCAGTCTCAGCTGAGAAATGTAGTAATGGTGCATCCTTAGTTTCAAATATAGATGATTCTCCTGAAACTGTACTCACTGTTTCTTTGAGTTGGTAATGCTTATTAAGTCCATTGAAAAAGTGGAAATATGTGACAGACATCATCCCACTGACGGGCTTCCCATAAAAATATCTGAAAACAGAGACAAAGTATGAATTTTGTTTTTCTATTGAGTTTTCAGACTACTGTTCAGGACAAACGCTCACTTGGCTGTGACCGTCCCGGACAGTGTGTCTTCATAATGCAGGACGGAGGGGACGTCCACGTTCACCTCGAATTTAGGCAGCGCTGTAAACACATGATATTAAAGACTGCTGTCTTGACAAAACATAGATCATAAAAGATATGCAGCATATGTGAAATCTCACCATAGTAGTCCACAGTGAACTCTCTCTCTTGTACAACATCCTGCATAAATACAAAAAAGAAGTGTTGGAATTGTGTAAAGAGCATCAATTACATGTCAGTTGTATATTGTAGTTTTAGGGGGGGTAAACAGACTGATGTGTAATTTTCATGTTTGCTAAAATATTGTTTCTGCAAAATAGGCCAAAACTTCAAAAAAGGCAACTTTCCACTCAACTCACATTGTTTCCAGCTACAATTTTCCACAGGCCGAGCGGCGGGTTCTGAGAGAGGTTCAGCTCTTTCGAAACAACCCCTAGAAAGCCATTGACAGACAGCCACTGTCGAATCATATTCCCCTTGGGATCCTGTTCACATTTAAAACACACAAAAAACAGTCCATCCATTACATAAGGACAGCACATGAGAACAGTTCCAGTATCTGTTTTGATTTACATGTTAGGCTACTATTGGCTTTACTGTAAGGGATTTATTTTTCTAGCCGACTGATGCCATTTAATTATTTATTTATTTTAAAAAATATTACTAGGGCTGTCAATTTAACGTTAATTTAATTTATTCATTAAGAAAATATTACGAATATTATAAAGCCACAGCAGAACTGTTGTGTGTCTTCAATCAACACAACGATGTTTCTTTTCTGCGAATCGGTTGAACAATGATTCAAAGGCATTTATGTCATTCCTGAATGAAACAGAAACTAACTGAATGAATGAATGACTGAATGACTGACTCATAAAGACATTTACCGCCACCTGCTGGCAGTTATAGTTTAATATAAAAACTTTTTTTTTTTAGCTTGGTATAATTTTATTTTTAAAAGAAGTATTAATTCATTCATTTATAAATAAACAACATTTAAGATAATAAAATAACATTTAAGGGATAGGTCACACAAAAACAAAAAATTCTGTAGTCACTTACTGTCATTTCAAACTTGTATGACTTACTTTTGTGGAACAGAAAAGAAGATATTTTGAAAAATGGTTACCAATTACTTTCAATATATGAAAAAAATACTGAGATGTTTCTCAAATTATGTTTATTTATGTTAAAGCTAAATGCTTATGTGTAATAAATTTTATGCTGAATCAAATAATAAAAAAAAAATACTAAAGCTACTTTTTGTAATATCTATGTGATATTTTTCTCATTTAACCCAGTAATGGCTTTAAATGATCTTCTGTGCGTATTTTCAAAGCCAAATTTAATTTGTGATCAACTTTAATCATTTAATTAAGATAACACATTTTAATCGACTGACAGCCCTTATTAATACACATATTTAGCATTTTAATATATGTGTCATGTGACCATTTTATAAAAGCAATAAGCCCATGAAGCTGTGGCTTACACTAAATTTAGAACAGCTGAGCTGTTTTATGCCAAACTCTCAAGACACCCACCCTGATAAAGATATCGATCTGACCCTTGGATGGCTTTCCTTCAGGTGTAACCGATACAACCCGAAATTTCACCGTCTGCCCTGGTTGGTAGTTGTTCTTGTCAGTCTGGATAAAGATGGACATGCACTTGGGGCTGAAGACCATTGTGGTGGAGTTAGAAAACACTTGATTAGCTCCAACAAACCCCTTGACATCCAGCTGATATGGATACCAGTAACTCATGACATCAGAAAAGACCTGCAGAGGGGAAACAACACACAGTAAACTCTGCTAATCTGTACTGTACTGGTTTTCAGTCAATTCATTTATTTTATTTAGAAAAACATTCATGGAAATGACAGTCTTGATACTCACAGGCGGAAGAGTAAGCAGTCTGGTAGAGCCTTTAAAATGAATACAGAGCAGACATGAATACTTGTTTGAACAAGGTGGAGTTGTATATTATATAAAATCATATGTACATTTCATAGGTCATTTTAATAAGGTCACTTTTCCAGTTAGACAGTGTGATTTTGAATGTAAATACTCTGTTAGACAAATTATTTGTTTAGGATTTAAGAAATTGCATTGCATTGCATCTCAGGCTAAATTAATACATTTTAATATATGTTAATAATTTCTGAACTTCAGAAACTGCAAGGTGCTTTTTAGAAATAATTCAATACTGATTTTCTACATATGTCAGCTTTTCAATGATTAATTGTTCCGTACTGAAACATAACATTAGATAAACTAAGAGAAAGAAATTTGGAGTTCACCACTGATAAATAAAATAATAAGATAAAACAGATAAAAAAATAAACCTAACCCAAGTTTACAAAACAGTATATGCTGGTTTTGTCGAGTTAACATAATAAATGTTTTACTTAAATGTATAGGAGATATTCAAATGTGGGATAAGCCAGATGGTAATTCAATGCAATGCAATAAAATAATAATAATGTTGATTTACCTGCTGGGACAGTGCTCTCTGTTTGGGCCACACTGCTGTTTCCATGGATGAGTTCAGCCGTGACTTTGATGGGATACTCTGCCAGAACGGTGACTGATAAAGTGGTCGGAACGCCACAGCGCAGGACTTCAGAGACAGATATGAGATAGGAGGGATTCTGTGCTGGGCTGAAATTAGAAAATGTCTTATTTTTCATAGCATTATAATAGAGACACATTAATAAAATTCATCAAAGAATCCTGAAAAAAATATGAAGCAGCACAATTGTTCATAATAATAAGAAATGCTTGCGCAGCAAATCAGTATATTAGAATGATTTCTGAAGGATCATGTGACACTGAAGACTGGAGAAATAATGCTGAAAATTCAGCTTTAACTCACAGATTTAAATTACATTTTCAAATGTATTAAAATTGAAAACAGCTATTTTTAATTGTAATAATATTTCACCACATAATAGTTTTTGCTGTATTTTTAAACAAATAAAAGTGTCTTCTTTTATCTTATTTTATCTTACCAACCCTAAATCGTTGTACGGTAGTCTATAATAATGTCTTGAAGCATTTTTTATTTTAAGTACAAATTATACCTTGTTTATTACCTTGGTGAGGTTAGAGTTCCACTGCAGAGTAGTAAACATCCCAGGACCCCAAAAACTTGAAGCCACTCCATTTGTAGGTGTAACACTCCAGTGAATGTACTGTTACTGTTACTGAACTACTGAGACTAACACATGCTTTTAAAGAGCCATCCAACACCTGATCCCACATCACTCCACCTATACACCTGAGACAATAAAAGGCCATTCTCTGCACAAGAAAGGGACCTTTATAAAGACATGTTTGAGAAGAACTAACAAAGAAAAGAGAAAACAATGAATGAGTCTTAAACAAATGAAACTGTAAAGAAATGTGAAGAATACATTCAGGGAAAGCTGTGTACGGTGTCTAAAAAATACTGCTGCACTCTACTATTAATATACAGTTTTGTGCTGTTTTCATAAACAATAAAATGTATTTTAAAAAATTAGCCTTTGTTTTGTGTCAAAGCGAGACTGGGACTCAGTTGCAGGTGCTCAAAAAGGTCAGTTTATTAGATGGGCTTTAATTTCAAAAGGACAGAAAAAATAAAAACAAACAAAAACTATCCAGGAACAGGGCAGTCTGGAGCAGATCCAAAAGAGTCTCCTGGACGAATTGCACTTGGAAATCTACTGATGCAATGCCCAGATAAACTGACAGGGAGGCGGGGGCGCTGTTGAGGCGGGGAACTGGTGGCGCGCTGCGGCGAAGAAGAGGAGTGACAGCGATCTGTGATCGTGAGCACGGAAGGCTGAAGAGTAGTGCTGCCTGAAAGCAGGAGGAAGAGGGAAAAAAAACAAAACTAAAGGATGAAAAAGAAAACGGGCACGATCTCTGTGCAGGCTAAACGAGAGATGTGGACAAAGTTGAGACATGAATGAGAACAACACGACGATCTGACAACAGACAGCACACATGAGGAGACTAAATAGAGAAGGAGTGATTAACATGATGCAGAGCAGGTGATGGTGACCAATAACAAGATAATAATGAAACAAGAGGGCGGAGACGGGCGCCACAGTGACACAGAAGCACATGGTAAGTGTAAACAACCACACACACTATAGGGAAAAACAGATAGATAAGCCCGGGGACGTGACAGTTTTGTATTGTAAACACATTTTAATATCTACATGTAATATAAATGTTGTTTAATTATTTTCATATTTTAATTTAATTTAAACAAATATTAGTTAATGCATTATTATTAAAAGTATTATTTATTAAAGCAGCTGTGTGTCATCTGAAAGTTTTAGATTCAGTCCTCAGCGACTCAAATTCTACGCTCGATCGCCTAAACATATTGGATTAAATAAATAAATCCGCCGGTGTATTTCTCCATCGAGCCGACAGATGCCGCTGTTTAAAAATACAACGAAACGTCATGTGTGTGACGTAGAGGTGAGAGGTCAGAGCGTCGCCCTGCGCACACGGGAGAATGACAACATTACGAGCTTACACGTGCGATGATCTGTTTAAATTCAACAATATGTGAGTTATAGAATTAAATACATTATAGATAATAGCGAAAAAAGTACTGTAGCATTGAATGTGCCTAACGATAATACGATAGTATTAACAATCAGCCACCTTCACCGGTGCAAGGCATGTTAGATGTTCATTCAGATCCTATTCAACATGCAGATATTCATCAATATAAATAATAAAGAACAAGTAAGGAGTTTTATTTATTTATAGTCATGTATCATAGTATTTTCACTGTACTCGGGATTTTCTTCCACTCTGTATCATTTATATAATTTAACTGTGTATTATATACATGTTGAACATGATCTGGATAAACATGTAGTGATATCGTAATTTTACCTCAATAAATGTTAATAATCATTCTATCAATAGTGTGTTAGAACACTGTAATATTAAAAAAATAGGTTTGTTTCTATATGCTGCTCATCATATATGAGATTGTGGTAATATTTACATTAACGTGTGTATTTTTATCCCACAGTAATCTGGATCCCTTGACAGAAACTGTATCCTTTAAAACACACCTCAAAATGATCAAATATGAATCAGTCTGGCACTGTTATATATATTTATTAAAAAACTTAAATTAATTGGACAGTATGGAATTCCTTTCTATCTTCAGTATTTGGCTCATTGGCCAGAGTATTTCATAGTAGCAGAGGCTCCAGGCGGTGAACTGATGGGCTACAGTGAGTCAGACGTGTCTCTTTCTCATCTCTTGTCACTTTGTAGCTGAGAGTGCATGTAAAGGATCAAAATTAAGACATTGTTTACTTACTTTGATGTCATTACAAACCTATATGACTTAATTTCTTCTGGGGAATCTAGAAATACATTTATACATTAGAAATCTGACATGTTCCTGCGCAAAACAAGATTACATTGTGGAATTTTTTTTTATTTGTGTTTATAAAGGGGATGGGCTGAATAACAAGAGAAACTGATGATGTCATCTGAAAAGGAAAGTTGTTTCAGAGGCAGAACAAATTATTTTTGATGTGGTCGTAACGACATTCTGCATCCAAATAAACGGCAATAAAAAATAAAATAAAAAGAGACAGAAGCAGCAGTTGTGAGTGGGGTGGCCAACCCTAGCTCCACCCCTGCTTAAGTGCATTAAATATTTTTAATGTGTTAAACTGTAAAAATTAAGTGCACGTGTTAACGTCTTAATTTTGACAGCACAACTAGAAACGTATTAAAACAGTAACTAGGATACATTTGGATTTGGTGTAAAACTGTTTGACAGGAGTATTTATAACCTGTATGTTAATGGTCATCCTGTAGTCATGGGAAAGGCAGAGGGGTCCGTCGCTAGAGAGGAGTGGCACGGGCACGTCACCGCTCTCTCTGTGGCCCCCGAGTTCAGACGACTGGGTCTGGCTGCCAAACTCATGGAGATGTTAGAGGAGATCTCAGAAAGGTACAAGTTACATTGTGTTGTAGCACCCCTTATTTGAAATGTCCTATCTGCTAAATAAATGCATGTAAAAATGAAACCAGGCAGAACTGTATAATCTGAAATCATATTGTTATCAGCCATAACATTACTATAAATATTAGTATTGGCCAAAGCATCTGTGCATCCTTACTCTAAATGAGCTTTGTTTGTTTGGGTTTTATTTAGGAAGGGTGGATTCTTTGTGGATCTCTTTGTGCGAGTTTCCAATCAAGTTGCTGTGAATATGTACAAACAGCTCGGCTACAGCGTGTACCGAACCGTTATAGAGTATTACTCCGCCAGTAACGGTGAACCTGATGAAGATGCATATGGTGGGTTATTCATTTATTACACTACTGTTGAAAATTTTGGGTTTGGTTATTATCTGGCAAACAATAAAATGAGACTTGAATCACGGCAAAGTCTTCTGCAAGCTAAACTCACATTTCTTCAGAAAACGTACAAATCTAATTTTACCATTCTTTCGTTTTGACAGATATGAGAAAAGCTTTATCCAGAGACACAGAGAAGAAATCCATAATCCCGCTTCCACACCCCGTCCGACCAGAAGATATTGAATAACATTAACATGTGGCTCTCTGAAATCAACATTCAACTGGGAAAACAGACATTAGATTTTTTTGGTCACAATGTCGGAGAGCCACCGCTTTGAATGAATTGGGTTAATAATTCTACTGAGTTAATAAAGCTAAATCTTATGGACTAGTTACATTAAATAAAAAAGTTTAAAGCAAACACTTGGCGTAGTTGTCTTTTTAAATAAAATATAAAAGGCTCTTGTGCAGGTTGAACATTTCTCTCGTGGTTTTCCCTGTAACAGTGCAAAGGCGGTCAAAATAAGGCAGGGAACACCGTACTGACATAACAATTATAATAAACTTGTGTCATAGCATATGTCCATGCACAGCTTCAGTAAATAATTTCCATTAACGCAGACTATGCCTCTGCATTCTTACTGTATCAGTGAGAAAAATACCTGTTTGCTCAGTCATCATAAATAACATGACAACTGCAAACTTTTACGAAATGATTACCACTGATTCTGCAACTACAATCTAAACGATGATCGGTTTGAGGGAAGCCATATTGAATAATAATAAGTGACTGGCACATTTGGTTCACACCTTTATTTTGTTACAAAAAAAAAAAAAGAGATGGATAGAAAGAAACGGAGACACATAACATGTCAAGTTCCGTTTCAGAGTTTTTCTGTGTCTGCTTTTGTTTCTTCCGTCTTGTCTTTGTCATCTTCACCATCACTCTCGCTGTCACTGCTGCTGCTCTCATCGTCACGATCGTCATACTCTTTTCCAGGCTCTTCTCTGTGGGCCGCAGATCCCTGCTCAATTGGTTCTGAATTCTCTTGTGCTTCCTTTCCTTGTGGAACCTGTTGTTCTTCTTCTTCTTCCTGCTCTTCTTCATCCTCATCCTCCTGCTGCTGCTGTTTCTTCCACATCTTGGCCATTGCCAGCAGTTTGAGGTTGGGCTGGTTGGCCGCGTCCTCAGGGAAGATGTAGTCATAATATTCTTCCCAGCCTGCATCCGACTGATAAACAAAAGACAATATGTTAGGGATGTCTAGGGTTGACTCAATTAACAATTCATAGGTTTTCAATTCAGGAATGATTTCTGCAAAATATTCAATTCACGATGAGACTCTGATTTCAAATAATAATTCTGTATTTTTAAGTGCATTAACACTTAAGTGCATTAACATTTAAGTGCATTAATTAGGGGCGGCAGTGGCTCAGTGGTTCATGTAGGTTGTCTACAAACCGGAAGGTTGGTGGTTCGATCCCCGGCTCCACCTGACCAAGTGTCGAGGTGTCCTTGAGCAAGACACCTAACCCACCTGCTCCCGACGAGCTGGATGGCGCCTTGAATGGCAGACACCGCAGTCGGTGTGTGAATGGGTGAATGTGAGGCAAATTGTAAAGCGCTTTGGATGGCCATGTGGTCTGTTGAAAGCGCTATATAAATGCAGTCCATTTACCATTATGTAAATGATTAGGTAGGAAAAAAGACAAAACACTGTCTTGTACACTGATGTACTAAAGCCATCAGAACGGAACCAAAAACTGGTTTAAAAAAAAACATTAAACCATGGGCTTACTGTATTGTTGCATCCCAAGTGCATGTACAGAGTACTTGGAATAGAATTATATATGAATATAAATATTGAATTAAACACACCTAAGAAAGTTTACAAAAATTTGCACATGCAAGTAATTAAATACTTACATTTTTTTAAATACTCAATGATACTTGACTGAATCGTGATTCATTAAATTTTTGGAAATTCTAAAACCAATTCTTGACTATAACAAATAATTCTAATTTTAAAAACTCATGTTTTAAGAATAATGCGCATGCATCTGCAGGCCAATATAATAAGAAAACGAGTGTCACTATGTCTCCAAAAATTAAATGTTTTAATATTTAACAATATTGAATGATATTTTAACAAATGACATTTCATTCAGTTTTTAGCCCATTTAAATAGATTCTTCACTGAAACAATCCACATTTCAAAAATCCATGTTTCAAGATTGATGCATCAAAAGAACAAATGAATCATACTGTCATACACACCCCTACTTTCATGACACCATCATGAACCGGACATAAGAAGGCATAAACTCTCACCCCGTCCTCTGCTGTGATCTTCCTCCTTTTCTTCACCTTCTCCGGCAGGAGTTTCTGGACTCTCTCCTTGTTGGCAAGCGATCCGAACTCGTCCTCAAAGTCTCTCCAGGACTCCAAGAGCATCAGACGTTCCTCTTTCTCCTCACAGCCCTGCATACTCTTATTGGCTTCCTCAAAGATCTGTCTGCATCTCTGAATGCGGTCGTCACTGTCGATGGACAGCTCAAACTGGCCAAAGCTGATCCAGACCTACAATACAACCAGATTGGAAACAAATGCATCAGATATTCATTTAGAATGAGCATGGTGTGTTGGTGTAAATTTGATGGCTTACTTTGACATGTTGGGTACGCTGTAACAGTCTCTTATAAAGTCCTCGTGTGTTCTCGTACTCTTCTTGCTCAATCTCAAAATCAATGTATGACTTCCACAGCACCTGATATAAACACATGGAATAGTTTTTTTTTTGGCTTTATCAGGCCTTTATGGCTCATATAGTATGATATAATGAGAATATGGAGAAAAAAAAACTGTAGAGTGAGAGAGAAATGTGAAGTAGTGACCTCTGGCATGTCGAGTCGTGGTTGTCCAATGGCCAGTTCAAAAATGGCTCTGGCCCGTTCAGTGTCTCCCAGGATGGTCTCCAGCTCGGCGAACTTGATCCAGGTGGTGCAGTTTTCTGGACTGAACTCCAGATACTTCTCGTAGAGCTTCCTGCAGCGGTCAAACTCTCTCAGCTGTAGCTCCAGCTCGATGTAGCCTTTGAACAGTTTGTTTTTGGGACACTTTCCAATAGCTGTGCCCTGACAAGAGAAAGGTCAGAGGTCAAACTCTGCAGTGTGTATGACGTACACTACCTTTCAAAAGTGTGGGGTCATTTTTTAAAAGACATGAAAGAAATCTCCTATGCTCTTAAGGTTGCATTTATTCACTGTAAAAAAAAAATTTTAATAACTGATTTCATTTGAATAAATATTTAAAGTGTAATTTATTCCTGTGATCAAAGCTGTATTTTCAGCATCATTCCTCCAGTCTTCAGTGTCACATGATCTACAGAAGTATTCTAATATACTGATTTGCTGCTCAAGAAACATTTCTGATTATTATGAGTGTTGAAAAGATATTTTTGTGGAACTGTGATTTTTTAAAGAATAGAAGTTCAAAATAACAGCATTTATTTGAAATATAAATCTTTTGTAAAATTATGTCTGTCACTTTTGATCAATTTAATGCATCCTTGTTTATTAAATGTATTCATTTATTTAAAAAAAAAAAAAAGATTCTTACTGATCCAAAACACAGCAGAAGTCTAAAAGTATACAAGTGTGTTTAAGAGTGAAACACTTACCAGGCCACGTCTAGCATTCTGGAGGTTTTTTTGTCGGATTTCAAATTGCGCATATAAGAGCCAAATCTTGGCAAACGTAAACTAGGTATAAAACAAAGACATACAGGCTATAGTTAGAAAACAACTTAGAAACAGTAGTAACATCATTATGAAACACCCTTAGAAGATTTCACAGATAAAATACGTGTCAAGCACAACATTTTTCAGCTGCTAAAATTGTTGCAAAGTAGGGCTGTCACTAATGATTTTTTGGTAATAGAGTAATTGGTATATTATTCTGACAATTAATCGAGAAATTGGATATATTTTGGTGGTAATTAAAATAGACCCAAGCAAACAATAGTCTTTAAAATTACTTAA